>NC_088402.1:89577484-89692484 GCF_034236695.1 Oncorhynchus nerka | reverse complement strand
ACCAGAGATAACCAGCCGCGTTAGGGCGAGACCAGAGATAACCAGCCGCGTTAGGGCGAGACCAGAGATAACCAGCCGCGTTAGGGCGAGACCAGAGATAACCAGCCGTGTTAGGGGGAGACCAGAGACCAGAGATAACCAGCCGCGTTAGGGGGAGACCAGAGATAACCAGCCGTGTTAGGGCGAGACCAGAGACCAGAGATAACCAGCCGTGTTAGGGCGAGACCAGAGATAACCAGCCTCGTTAGGGGGAGACCAGAGACCAAGATAACCAGCCGCGTTAGGGGGAGACCAGAGATAACCAGCCGTGTTAGGGCGAGACCAGAGACCAGAGATAACCAGCCGTGTTAGGGGGAGACCAGAGATAACCAGCCTCGTTAGGGGGAGACCGGAGACCAGAGATAACCAGCCGCGTTAGGGCGAGACCAGAGATAACCAGCCGCGTTAGGGCGAGAACAGAGACAACCAACTGTGTTAGGGCGAGACCAGAGATAACCAGCCGTGTTAGGGGAGACCAGCGATAACCAGCCTCGTTAGGGCGAGACCAGAGATAACCAGCCTCGTTAGGGGGAGACCAGAGATAACCAGCCTCGTTAGGGCGAGACCAGAGATAACCAGCCTCGTTAGGGGGAGACCAGAGATAACCAGCCGTGTTAGGGGGAGACCATAGATAACCAGCCGTGTTAGGGCGAGACCAGAGGTAACCAGCCGTGTTAGGGCGAGACCAGAGGTAACCAGCCGTGTTAGGGCGAGACCAGAGATAACCAGCCGTGTTAGGGCGAGACCAGAGATAACCAGCCGTGTTAGGGGGAGACCAGAGATAACCAGCGGTGTTAGGGGGAGACCAGAGATAACCAGCTGTGTTAGGGGGAGACCAGAGATAACCAGCCGCGTTAGGGCGAGACCAGAGATAACCAGCTGTGTTAGGGCGAGACCAGAGATAACCAGCTGTGCGTGTGGTTATGAGGTAGAGAGACAGAGGTTGTCAGCCCGTCTCTGTAGGAGGTGAGATTCATACACACAATATCATGAGGATAACGGGTCCATATGACGGTGTGTGTGTATATATCTGTGTGTGTGTGTGTGTGTGTGTGTGTGTGTGTATCATCTTACTGGTGGTGAAACAGTGTCTGCAGGCGTAACCCTTCAGCTCCTGCTCACTGTCTTCACTGTCCAGGTCATCTTCACTGGCGGAACTCAGGTCCACTGGAGGAGAACAGAACACGTTGTTACCAAGCAGCCAACAGTACCGAGCTAAACTCACTGGCTGAACTCAGGTCCACTGGAGGAGAACAGAACACGTTGTTACCAAGCAGCCAACAGTACCGAGCTAAACTCACTGGCTGAACTCAGGTCCACTGGAGGAGAACAGAACACGTTGTTACCAAGCAGCCAACAGTACCGAGCTAAACTCACTGGCTGAACTCAGGTCCACTGGAGGAGAACAGAACACGTTGTTACCAAGCAGCCAACAGTACCGAGCTAAACTCACTGGCTGAACTCAGGTCCACTGGAGGAGAACAGAACACGTTGTTACCAAGCAGCCAACAGTACCGAGCTAAACTCACTGGCTGAACTCAGGTCCACTGGAGGAGAACAGAACACGTTGTTACCAAGCAGCCAACAGTACCGAGCTAAACTCACTGGCTGAACTCAGGTCCACTGGAGGAGAACAGAACACGTTGTTACCAAGCAGCCAACAGTACCGAGCTAAACTCACTGGCTGAACTCAGGTCCACTGGAGGAGAACAGAACACATTGTTACCAAGCAGCCAACAGTACCGAGCTAAACTCACTGGCTGAACTCAGGTCCACTGGAGGAGAACAGAACACGTTGTTACCAAGCAGCCAACAGTACCGAGCTAAACTCACTGGCTGAACTCAGGTCCACTGGAGGAGAACAGAACACGTTGTTACCAAGCAGCCAACAGTACCGAGCTAAACTCACTGGCTGAACTCAGGTCCACTGGAGGAGAACAGAACACGTTGTTACCAAGCCAACAGTACCGAGCTAAACTCACTGGCTGAACTCAGGTCCACTGGAGGAGAACAGAACACGTTGTTACCAAGCAGCCAACAGTACCGAGCTAAACTCACTGGCTGAACTCAGGTCCACTGGAGGAGAACAGAACACGTTGTTACCAAGCAGCCAACAGTACCGAGCTAAACTCACTGGCGTTACCAAATCAAATGTTAACATACACCTTGTGATAACCACTGCTCAACTTCTAACACAGTATTATTTTAGTTTGTTGCCGATCCTGTTCTTGCCATTATGAGTTGCTTTACAAGCCTTATCGAAAAAGGTCAAATGTATCAGGAGTAACCAGAAAGAGAGTTGATGCGAGCGGGTTTTCTTTCCTTGCCTGCTGTGGCAACATAACTGTTGTACCTACAGAACTCTGAGGAGGGGGCTGTTGATGGGGTTTGGGGCGTAGGGTTAGTGTCCTACTTACAGAACTCTGAGGGGGCTGTTGATGGGGTTTGGGGCGTAGGGTTAGTGTCCTACTTACAGAACTCTGAGGAGGGGGCTGTTGATGGGGTTTGGGCGTAGGGTTAGTGTTCTACTTACAGAACTCTGAGGGGGCTGTTGATGGGGTTTGGGGCGTAGGGTTAGTGTTCTACTTACAGGGCTGTTGATGGGGTTTGGGGCGCAGGGTTAGTGTCCTACTTACAGAACTCTGAGGGGCTGTTGATGGGGTTTGGGGCGTAGGGTTAGTGTTCTACTTACAGAACTCTGAGGAGGGGCTGTTGATGGGGTTTGGGGCGCAGGGTTAGTGTCCTACCTACAGAACTCTGAGGAGGGGCTGTTGATGGGGTTTGGGGCGTAGGGTTAGTGTCCTACTTACAGAACTCTGAGGAGGGGGCTGTTGATGGGGTTTGGGGCGTAGGGTTAGTGTCCTACCTACAGAACTCTGAGGAGGGGGCTGTTGATGGAGGTTTGGGGCGTAGGGTTAGTGTCCTACTTACAGAACTCTGAGGAGGGGGTCTAGATGGGGGTGGAGGGTTAGTGTCCTACCTACAGAACTCTGAGGAGGGGGTCTAGACAGGATGTTGAGGGGGGCGAGGGTTTAGTGTCCTACTTACAGAACTCTGAGGAGGGGGTCTAGACAGGATGTTGACGGTGGCGAGGGTTTAGTGTCCTACTTACAGAACTCTGAGGAGGGGGGTCTAGACAGGATGTTGACGGGGGCGAGGGTTAGTGTCCTACTTACAGAACTCTGAGGAGGGGGGTCTAGACGGGATGTTGACGGGGGTTGAGGCAGTGCGTGTCTTGATGCGTCGGAACACAGGCTGGCGACGGTGGCGACGGTGGGCCCTGGACGACGCCGCCTCAGGAGTCTTCTTCCAGTAGTAGTAGAAGGTTATCAACTCACCCTGCAAGGCAAGAGAGACACACACCATCAGAACAACAGAACACACACTCTTATAGCAATCGAAGAAGGTTAGCAACTATCCCTGTATCGGAGAGAGAGAGAGAGAGAGAGAGGATAAGGAACGAGTACCAGGAACACTGAACCGTGTATCTTACTCATGTAGGAACCAGGTGAAAACAGTGCGTACCCACACACGCACGGCATTCACGCGCACGGCATTGACACTCACGACATTAACATTCCCAATCACTCTTGTAGTTCTCTCTGCTCCATAACAAAATGTGTAGAATTGCATTAAAACAGCAACATTTAGTCTCTGTGGCCAAAAGGAGGGCGTCTAAACTAACTTTGCCACCGTTGCTGAAAAAATAAATCCTCGGGGAAACATTGCATCACTTTGCATAAAAATAACTCCCAAAAATAAGAGCTGTGTGTTTTATTTCAGACATGGTAAATCATTCCCTAATGTACTGAAACATCCAAGTTAGATATTAAGATGATCTAAAAGCCACTGCGTCACATAACGAGGAAAAGACCGTCGTGGTTCGGAGTGGACTGAGTCCATGACTCCAGGTCACCGAGTCCATGACTCCAGGTCACCGAGTCCATGACTCCAGGTCACCGAGTCCATGACTCCAGGTCACCGAGTCCATGACTCCAGGTCACCGAGTCCATGACTCCAGGTCACCGAGTCCATGACTCCACGTCAGGTTTTGCAAGTAGCCCGGGTGTGTTTGCACTGCTGCTGTGGTTGTGTCTGTCTGTCAGTTGCAGGATTAGGCAGGGAGGCAGGGAGAGCGGGAGGCAGTCTGGCTGGCTGAATGATGGGGTATTAGGAGCAGGGCTGTTGGGGCTGCCTGGGTGGCAAGCGGCTGAATGGGAACAATGAACATGTTGGGGAGAGCTTTGCTGCTACAAATAGGACCTGAAACGGTTCTTCGCCCTGCCACTGGAGGAGTCTATGGAACTTTAATCAAACATTCAGAGCCTGGGCTGTGTGTGTGTGTATTATTCTAAGTGTGCGTGTGTGTGTGTGTGTATTATTCTAAGCGTGCGTGTGTGTGTGTTAAGTCTGTCAGAACGAGGGATAAATCCGTTGCACCAAAGGACCGGCCGGAAATCAATGTCGGAGTGAGGACATTAACACATGGATCAGAGGACTCTGCTGAGGGAGGAGGCACGGCTACATTAACTACTGAACACACTGAATTATAAACACACACTCTGAATGACACACACACTCTGAATTATACACACACACTGAATTATACACACACACGCTGAATTACACACGCTGAATTATACACACACACTGAATGACACACACAAACACACTGAATGACACACACACGCTTAGAATAATACACACACACACTCCCCCACCCTGAACCCCCCAACTCTCTCTACTCCACCCTGAAGCCCCCAACTCTCTCTACCCCACCCTGAACCCCCAACTCTCTCTACCCCACCCTGAACCCCCAACTCTCTCTACCCCACCCTGAACCCCCCAACTCTCTCTACCCCACCCTGAACCCCCAACTCTCTCTCCCCCACCCTGAACCCCCAACTCTCTCTCTCTCCCCCACCCTGAACCCCCAACTCTCTCTCTCTCCCCCCTGAACCCCCACCCTGACCCTGAACCCCCAACTCTCTCTCTCCCCCACCCTGAACCCCCAACTCTCTCTCTCCCCCACCCTGAACCCCCAACTCTCTCTCTCCCCCACCCTGAACCCCCAACTCTCTCTCTCCCCACCCTGAACCCCCAACTCTCTCTCTCCCCCACCCTGAACCCCCAACTCTCTCTCCCCCCACCCTGAACCCCCAACTCTCTCTCCCCCACCCTGAACCCCCAACTCTCCCCCCACCCTGAACCCCCAACTCTCCCCCACCCTGAACCCCCCCCACCCTGAACCCCCAACTCTCCCCACCCTGAACCCCCAACTCTCTCTACAGACAATCCAGCAGTATCCGTAGGAAGGCTAGCTAAATAGGATGACTAGAGACAGTATGGGGGAGAACAGAGATGACGTGAGACGGTCTACTGCCTGAACAGAGATGACGTGAGACGGTCTACTGCCTGAACAGAGATGACGTGAGACGGTCTACTGCCTGAACAGAGATGACGTGAGACGGTCTACTGCCTGAACAGAGATGACGTGAGACGGTCTACTGCCAGAACAGAGATGACGTGAGACGGTCTACTGCCAGAACAGAGATGACGTGAGACGGTCTACTGCCTGAACAGACATGACGTGAGACGGTCTACTGCCTGAACAGAGATGACGTGAGACGGTCTACTGCCTGAACAGAGATGACGTGAGACGGTCTACTGCCTGAACAGAGATGACGTGAGACGGTCTACTGCCTGAACAGAGATGACGTGAGACGGTCTACTGCCTGAACAGAGATGACGTGAGACGGTCTACTGCCTGAACAGAGATGACGTGAGACGGTCTACTGCCTGAACAGAGATGACGTGAGACGGTCTACTGCCAGAACAGAGATGACGTGAGACGGTCTACTGCCAGAACAGAGATGACGTGAGACGGTCTACTGCCTGAACAGAGATGACCTGAGACGGTCTACTGCCTGAACAGAGATAACGTGAGACGGTCTACTGCCTGAACAGAGATGACGTGAGACGGTCTACTGCCTGAACAGAGATGACGTGAGACGGTCTACTGCCTGAACAGAGATGACGTGAGACGGTCTACTGCCTGAACAGAGATGACGACTTTAAAAGATGCACTGTGTAGAAATCAATCCTCCATTTCCTGGTTGCTAAAATTCGAAGAGTTTGCATATTATCCGTCTATGTGATCAAACAAGCAACTATATAATATATATATATATATATATATATAATATATAACTAACTATAGTGTAAAGAATCATTGTACCATCTAAACCGCTGTGAAATGTATTTTCGATAGCTGAAAATACAATATTTTTGGTTGTTTGAAGCTGGTGTACAAAACCCAAAAGTAAAAGACCCTAAAATCAAAACTTAAGAACGGGAAGCATAGAAATAGCACATTTAGAAAAATACATAATTTATTTTATTTAATAATAATGCATTTAATTAAATCTATCACGGATTATCATTTAATAATCTAACTGAAAAAATCTCAAAAAGCACTAGTCGCTCAGCACTAGCGTTTACGCTCTGTGACGTCACAACAGGTTTGTATATATATATATGTTTATAAAGATGTACGTGTATATATATGATGTATATATATATATATATATGTGTGTGTGTGTGTATATACCAGGGCTGAGGGCTAAATATATATATGCATATATACATATATACACACATATATACACGTATATATATATACACATATAGATATATATACAGTGCCTTGCGAAAGTATTCGGCCCCCTTGAACTTTGCGACCTTTTGCCACATTTCAGGCTTCAAACATAAAGATATAAAACTGTATTTTTTTGTGAAGAATCAACAACAAGTGGGACACAATCATGAAGTGGAACGACATTTATTGGATATTTCAAACTTTTTTAACAAATCAAAAACTGAAAAATTGGGCGTGCAAAATTATTCAGCCCCTTTACTTTCAGTGCAGCAAACTCTCCCCAGAAGTTCAGTGAGGATCTCTCAATGATCCAATGTTGACCTAAATGACTAATGATGATAAATACAATCCACCTGTGTGTAATCAAGTCTCCGTATAAATGCACCTGCACTGTGATAGTCTCAGAGGTCCGTTAAAAGTGCAGAGAGCATCATGAAGAACAAGGAACATACCAGGCAGGTCCGAGATACTGTTGTGAAGAAGTTTAAAGCCGGATTTGGATACAAAAAGATTTCCCAAGCTTTAAACATCCCAAGGAGCACTGTGCAAGCGATAATATTGAAATGGAAGGAGTATCAGACCACTGCAAATCTACCAAGACCTGGCCGTCCCTCTAAACTTTCAGCTCATACAAGGAGAAGACTGATCAGAGATGCAGCCAAGAGGCCCATGATCACTCTGGATGGATGAACTGCAGAGATCTACAGCTGAGGTGGGAGACTCTGTCCATAGGACAACAATCAGTCGTATATTGCACAAATCTGGCCTTTATGGAAGAGTGGCAAGAATAAAGCCATTTCTTAAAGATATCCATAAAAAGTGCCGTTTAAAGTTTGCCACAAGCCACCTGGGAGACACACCAAACATGTGGAAGAAGGTGCTCTGGTCAGATGAAACCAAAATTGAACTTTTTGGCAACAATGCAAAACGTTATGTTTGGCGTAAAAGCAACACAGCTCATCACCCTGAACACACCATCCCCACTGTCAAACATGGTGGTGGCAGCATCATGGTTTGGGCCTGCTTTTCTTCAGCAGGGACAGGGAAGATGGTTAAAATTGATGGGAAGATGCATGGAGCCAAATACAGGACCATTCTGGAAGAAAACCTGATGGAGTCTGCAAAAGACTTGAGACTGGGACGGAGATTTGTCTTCCAACAAGACAATGATCCAAAACATAAAGCAAAATCTACAATGGAATGGTTCAAAAATAAACATATCCAGGTGTTAGAATGGCCAAGTCAAAGTCCAGACCTGAATCCAATCGAGAATCTGTGGAAAGAACTGAAAACTGCTGTTCACAAATGCTCTCCATCCAACCTCACTGAGCTCGAGCTGTTTTGCAAGGAGGAATGGGAAAAAATGTCAGTCTCTCGATGTGCAAAACTGATAGAGACATACCCCAAGCGACTTACAGCTGTAATCACAGCAAAAGGTGGCGCTACAAAGTATTAACTTAAAAGGGGGCCGAAATTTTTTTCAGTTTTTGATTTGTTAAAAAAGTTTGAAATATCCAATAAATGTCGTTCCACTTCATGATTGTGTCCCACTTGTTGTTGATTCTTCACAAAAAAATACAGTTTTATATCTTTATGTTTGAAGCCTGAAATGTGGCAAAAGGTCGCAAAGTTCAAGGGGGCCGAATACTTTCGCAAGGCACTGTATATATATATATATATATATATATATATATATATATATATACACGATATAATATATTACATACTTGAAATATTTATTCAGCCCCTTCTATTCACCTGGCCCAGTAAATCATTACAGAGCAGTACAGTACTGCTAGCTACAGTCAACAAGCTCACAGAACAAGATAGTGACAACATGAGCCTGGTATTATAAAGGCCTTCAACATGAGCTTGGTAATATCAAGGCCTTCTGGAATGCTGCCTGCTTCCCTCTGCAGGACATTTCTGCTCTGTTGGACTATCTTCCATCAAGGAAAGGGCTTACCTCATATCACCATCAGGCTCAATGCTCTCACTCCCACTGCTTCCCACCCTTGCAGTCTCACTGCTCTGACTCTGTTCCATCCAGTCTCACTGCTCTGACTCTGTTCCATCCAGTCTCACTGCTCTGACTCTGTTCCATCCACAGTATCACTGCTCTGACTCTGTTCCCTCCACAGTCTCATTGCTCTGACTCTGTTCCATCCACAGTCTCATTGCTCTGACTCGGTTCCATCCACAGTCTCACTGCTCTGACTCTGTTCCCTCCACAGTCTCACTGCTCTGACTCTGTTCCATCCACAGTATCACTGCTCTGACTCACTGCTCTGACTCTGTTCCATCCACAGTCTCACTGCTCTGACTCTGTTCCATCCAGTCTCACTGCTCTGACTCTGTTCCATCCACAGTATCACTGCTCTGACTCACTGCTCTGACTCTGTTCCCTCCACAGTCTCATTGCTCTGACTCTGTTCCATCCACAGACTCATTGCTCTGACTCTGTTCCATCCACAGTCTCATTGCTCTGACTCTGTTCCATCCACAGTCTCACTGCTCTGACTCTGTTCCCTCCACAGTCTCACTGCTCTGACTCTGTTCCATCCACAGTCTCACTGCTCTGACTCTGTTCCATCCACAGTCTCACTGCTCTGACTCTGTTCCCTCCAGTCTCACTGCTCTGACTCTGTTCCATCCAGTCTCACTGCTCTGACTCTGTTCCATCCACAGTCTCACTGCTCTGACTCTGTTCCATCCAGTATCATTGCGCTGACTCTGTTCCATCCAGTATCATTGCTCTGACTCTGTTCCATCCACAGTCTCACTGCTCTGACTCTGTTCCATCCACAGTCTCACTGCTCTGTCTCACTGCTCTGACTCTGTTCCATCCACAGTCTCACTGCTCTGACTCTGTTCCATCCACAGTCTCACTGCTCTGACTCTGTTCCATCCAGTCTCACTGCTCTGACTCTGTTCCATCCAGTCTCACTGCTCTGACTCTGTTCCATCCACAGTCTCACTGCTCTGACTCTGTTCCATCCACAGTCTCACTGCTCTGACTCTGTTCCATCCACAGTCTCACTGCTCTGACTCTGTTCCATCCAGTCTCATTGCTCTGACTCTGTTCCATCCACAGTCTCACTGCTCTGACTCTGTTCCCTCCACAGTCTCACTGCTCTGACTCTGTTCCATCCACAGTCTCACTGCTCTGACTCTGTTCCATTCACAGTCTCACTGCTCTGACTCTGTTCCATCCACAGTCTCACTGCTCTGTCTCACTGCTCTGACTCTGTTCCATCCAGTCTCATTGCTCTGACTCTGTTCCATCCAGTCTCATTGCTCTGACTCTGTTCCATCCACAGTCTCACTGCTCTGACTCTGTTCCATTCACAGTCTCACTGCTCTGACTCTGTTCCATCCACAGTCTCACTGCTCTGTCTCACTGCTCTGACTCTGTTCCATCCACAGTCTCACTGCTCTGACTCTGTTCCATCCAGTCTCACTGCTCTGACTCTGTTCCATCCAGTCTCATTGCTCTGACTCTGTTCCATCCAGTCTCATTGCTCTGACTCTGTTCCATCCACAGTCTCACTGCTCTGACTCTGTTCCCTCCACAGTCTCACTGCTCTGACTCTGTTCCCTCCACAGTCTCACTGCTCTGACTCACTGCTCTGACTCTGTTCCCTCCACAGTCTCACTGCTCTGACCCTGTTCCATCCAGTCTCATTGATCTGACTCTGTTCCATCCACAGTCTCACTGCTCTGACTCGGTTCCATCCAGTATCATTGATCTGACTCGGTTCCATCCACAGTCTCTCTGTTCCGTCCAGTCTCACTGCTCTGACTCGGTTCCATCCAGTCTCATTGATCTGACTCTGTTCCATCCACAGTCTCACTGCTCTGACTCTGTTCCATCCAGTCTCATTGCTCTGACTCTGTTCCATCCACAGTCTCACTGCTCTGACTCTGTTCCATCCAGTCTCACTGCTCTGACGCTGTTCCATCCACAGTCTCACTGCTCTGACTCACTGCTCTAACTCTGTTCCATCCAGTCTCACTGCTCTGACTCTGTTCCCTCCACAGTCTCACTGCTCTGACTCTGTTCCATCCACAGTCTCACTGCTCTGACTCTGTTCCATCCACAGTCTCACTGCTCTGACTCTGTTCCATCCAGTATCATTGCTCTGACTATGTTCCATCCACAGTCTCACTGCTCTGACTCTGTTCCATCCACAGTCTCATTGCTCTGACTGTTCCATCCAGTCTCATTGCTACTGTCACTTCGAATGCTTCACTACATGTTGTGATGGTCATTGTATTTAGTGTGTGTTCGTTTAGTTTCCTAGTCTTTCTCTGTAGCGTATGTCAGGTTGTGTCTCTGTCTGACTGTATCCAAGGCTAGATGATGAGCGAATAGGGATCCAAGAGTCATTGCTTGTCTCGGTGGTCCTATGTACACTGTGCTACACAGGGCAGGGCAACCAGGGCCGAGGGCTAAACTCCTGTGTTTATACACTGATCCCGTCCGCTATCTGGCCCGCTCCACTCTCTCTCTGTCTCGCTATTCTCCCCCCCTCCCACCTCTCTCTCCCCCTCCCTCTGCAGGATGAACAGATGGTTATTGTTTTTCCTGGCAGATTTATGACCGAGCCACAAAAGGCCCCTGCTTTGACACCAAGCCAAAAGGTTAAGGCTGTTACTTGCAGGAGGAGAAGAGGGACGGAGCAGGGAAGGAGAGCGAGAGGAGGGGAGGAGGAGGAGAGGGACGGAGCAGGGAAGGAGAGCGAGAGGAGGAGGAGAAGTGGGACGGGAGCAGGGAAGGAGAGCGAGAGGAGGAGGAGAAGTGGGGCGTAGCAGGGAAGGAGAGCGAGAGGAGGGGAGGGGGAGAAGTGGGGCGTAAGCAGGGAAAGAGAGCGAGAGGAGGGGAGGAGGAGGAGAGGCACGGAGCAGGGAAGGAGAACGAGAGGAGGGGAGGAGAAGTGGGACGGAGCAGGGAAGGAGAGCGAGAGGAGGGGAGGAGGAGAAGTGGGGCGGAGCAGGGAAGGAGAACGAGAGGAGGGGAGGAGGAGAGTGGGACGGAGCAGGGAAGGAGAACGAGAGGAGGGGAGGAGGAGAAGTGGGACGGAGCAGGGAAGGAGAGCGAGAGGAGGGGAGGAGTAGGGGGCACGGAGCAGGGAAGGAGAGCGAGAGGAGGGGAGGAGGAGAAGTGGGGCGTAGCAGGGAAGGAGAGCGAGAGGAGGGGAGGAGTAGGAGAGGCACGGAGCAGGGAAGGAGAGCGAGAGGAGGGGAGGAGTAGGAGAGGCACGGAGCAGGGAAGGAGAGCGAGAGGAGGGAGGAGGAGGAGAGCGAGAGGAGGGGAGGAGTAGGAGAGGCACGGAGCAGGGAAGGAGAGCGAGAGGAGGGGAGGAGGAGAAGTGGGACGGAGCAGGGAAGGAGAACGAGAGGAGGGGAGGAGGAGAAGTGGGACGGAGCAGGGAAGGAGAACGGAGGAGGGGAGGAGGAGAAGTGGGACGGAGCAGGGAAGGAGAGCGAGAGGAGGGGAGGAGTAGGAGAGGCACGGAGCAGGGAAGGAGAGCGAGAGGAGGGGAGGAGGAGAAGTGGGGCGTAAGCAGGAAGGAGAGCGAGAGGAGGGGAGGAGTAGGAGAGGCACGGAGCAGGGAAGGAGAGCGAGAGGGAGGGGAGGAGTAGGAGAGGCACGGAGCAGGGAAGGAGAGCGAGAGGAGGGGAGGAGGAGGAGAGCGAGAGGAGGGGAGGAGGAGAGGCACGGAGCAGGGAAGGTGAACGAGAGGAGGGGAGGAGGAGAAGTGGGACGGAGCAGGGAAGGAGAGCGAGAGGAGGGGAGGAGTAGGAGAGGCACGGAGCAGGGAAGGAGAGCGAGAGGGAGGGGAGGAGGAGAAGTGGGGCGTAAGCAGGGAAGGAGAGCGAGAGGAGGGGAGGAGTAGGAGAGGCACGGAGCAGGGAAGGAGAGCGAGAGGAGGGGAGGAGAAGTGGCAGGTGCCAGAGCAGAGGAAGAGGAGAGGACCAGGGGAAAGGAGGAGGAGAGGACCAGGGGAAAGGAGGAGGAGAGGACCAGGGGAAAGGAGGAGGAGAGGACCAGGGAAAGGAGGAAAGGAGGGGAAAGGAGGAGAGGACCAGGGGAAAGGAGGAGGAGAGGACCAGGGGAAAGGAGGAGGAGAGGAACAGGGGAAAGGAGGAGGAGAGGAACAGGGAAAGGAGGAGGAGAGGACCAGGGGAAAGGAGGAGGAGAGGACCAGGGGAAAGGAGGAGGAGAGGACCAGGGGAAATGAGGAGGAGAGGACCAGGGGAAAGGAGGAGGAGAGGACCAGGGGAAAGGAGGAGGAGAGGACCAGGGGAAAGGAGGAGGAGAGGACCAGGGGAAAGGAGGAGGAGAGGACCAGGGGAAAGGAGGAGGAGAGGACCAGGGGAAAGGAGGAGGAGAGGACCAGGGGAAAGGAGGAGGAGAGGACCAGGGGAAAGGAGGAGGAGAGGACCAGGGGAAAGGGGGAGAGGTAGTAGGGAGGGGAAACGGAGAGGGAAATATAAAATAATAAAACAATGGACAATCAGACTTGAATATAACCACAGGCCCTAAAACCTCTCCCACATGTTACTGAATGAGGTGTGACACTGGGACAGAGAATTGAATTGAATTGAGAGAGAGAATAGAGAGAATAGAGACAGAGACAATAGAGAGAAAATAGAGCAAGAGAAAATAGACAGAGAGAATAGAGACAGAGAGAATAGAGACAGAGAGAGAATAGAGACAGAGAGAGAATAGAGACAAAGAATAGAGACAGAGAATAGAGACAGAGAATAGAGACAGAGAATAGAGAGACAGAGAGAATAGACCGAGAATAGAGAGACAGAATAGAGACAGAGAGAATAGAGAGACAAAGAGAGAATAGAGACAGAATAGACAGAGAGAATAGAGACAAAGAATAGAGACAGAGAGAATAGAGACAGAGAATAGAGACAAAGAATAGAGAGACAGAGAATAGAGAGACAGAGAATAGAGAGAGAGAATAGAGAGAATAGAGACAGAGAATAGAGAGACAGAGAATAGAGAGACAGAGAATAGAGAGACAGAATAAAGAGACAGAGAATAGACAGAGAATAGACAGAGAATAGAGAGACAGATAATAGAGAGACAGAGAATATAGAGACAGAGAATATAGAGACAGAGAATATAGAGACAGAGAATATAGAGACAGAGAATAGAGAGACAGAGAATAGAGAGACAGAGAATAGAGAGACAGAGAATAGAGAGACAGAGAATAGAGAGAGCAGCAGGAGAGTGTGTGATGACTAGGTTGGTTCTAGTAGCAAGTCCAGAGTTGTGTAAACAGCCATTAGTGCAGCCAGGCAGAGTTGCTCAGAAGAGGAGATAGGAGTCTGACCATCATTACAGCGAAGTGGAGGAGAATGTTGATCTTACAACTAAAATGACAACTACATTTAATTCTGTTCATATATGTACTTTTACTTGCTTGTTTTGTATTCTATATCCAGTACACACTGTTAGTGTACACTGACAACCTGCCTGATAGTAACGCTGGCGTGTGGTGTGGGTTTAAGTCCTGGATTTCAGTCTAAGGGTAAGTATACTTGAGTGTGCTAGTGTAGAGGGAGATTAGTACATCTCTCTGACGTGGTACAGAACTAAGAGCCTTAGTGACATATTCGCCTTCTCTGTCCTGTCAATCATCAGCTGGCACAAGGCTGGTGTAAAAGAAGTGATTCCAATATTAGTTATCCCCGATTCAAATAGGATTTGCTGTATGTTGCCTGGGAAAAATGGAATTGGGCTATGTTTACACAGTCCCCTTTTAAATAGGATTTGCTGTATGTTTCCCTGAAAAAAATGGAATTGGGCTATGTTTATACAGTCCCCTTTTAAATAGGATTTGCTGTATGTTGCCTGGGAAAAAATAAATTGGGCTATGTTTATACAGTCCCCTTTTAAATAGGATTGTTATTGTTTTACCACATTCTTGTTAGCATTCGCCTTTTATAATGCCATTTCTTACGGCAACTGAGCAAGAGACGTTGTCACGGTGACCTAATGTGAGCGCAAAAGCTCGAAATCCGACAGAAATTCACGGGTTTTTCACGTCTTCACACTCAAAACAGTAAGTTAGCAGCTTGCCATACTTGTAAATAATTACCTTGTAATGTGTTATCTTTCTTTTCTGTTATTCTGAACTTCTGTCACATATGTTCTGGTCATTTATAAACTGGATAGTCAGCTAGATAGCCAACAAGTTAATGTTAGCAACAAACCAAAACATTTAGTTTTAGTTGCCTGGCTTGCTAGATTTGACATACTCTAAAGATATTTTTAAAAAGGATAGTTTTTTTTTTGTGATGCAAAATCTAGAGAAAGTAAGGTTGCAGCCATGTGGACCCGGCTGCTGGTGTGCCATGCAGACTGTCATGTGGACCCGGCTGCTGGTGTGCCATGCAGACTGCCCCGTGGACCCGGCTGCTGGGACCCGGCTGCTGGTGTGCCATGCAGACTGCCCCGTGGACCCGGCTGCTGGTGTGTCATGCAGACTGCCATGTGGACCCGGCTGCTGGTGTGCCATGCAGACTGCCATGTGGACCCGGCTGCTGGTGTGCCATGCAGACTGCCATGTGGACCCGGCTGCTGGTGTGTCATGCAGACTGCCATGTGGACCCAGCTGCTGGTGTGCCATACAGACTGCCATCTTTATGTGTTTATACTTTTTCATAATGACAAGGACCAGCTTGATGTCTTCTGACGATAGAAATGTTGATGATTTAATGCCAAGGCTGGTAAGGTGTAAGGTCACATTTATACTGGTGGGGTTGGCTGGACGTTTAACTACATTACCACAAATCACGACAAGGTCGGTTGGCGGGACTTTTAACTACATTACCACAAATCACGACAAGGTCGGTTGGCGGGACTTTTAACTACATCACCACAAATCATGACAAGGTCGGTTGGCGGGACGTTTAACTACATTACCACAAATCATGACAAGGTCGGTTGGCGGGACGTTTAACTACATTACCACAAATCATGACAAGATTGGTTGGCCGGACTGTTAACTACATCACCACAAATCATGACAAGGCCGGTTGGCGGGACGGTTAACTATATCACCACAAATCATGACAAGGTCGGTTGGCGGGACGGTTAACTACATTACCACAAATCATGACAAGGTCGGTTGGCGGGACGGTTAACTACATTACCACAAATCATGACAAGGCCGGTTGGCGGGACGGTTAACTACATTACCACAAATCATGACAAGGCCGGTTGGCGGGAACGACAAGTTAACTACATTACCACAAATCATGACAAGGCCGGTTGGCGGGACGGTTAACTACATTACCACAAATCATGACAAGGCCGGTTGGCGGGACGGTTAACTACATTACCACAAATCATGACAAGGCCGGTTGGCGGGACGGTTAACTACATTACCACAAATCATGACAAGGCCGGTTGGCGGGACGGTTAACTACATTACCACAAATCATGACAAGGCCGGTTGGCGGGACGGTTAACTACATTACCACAAATCATGACAAGGTCGGTTGGCGGGACGGTTAACTACATTACCACAAATCATGACAAGGTCGGTTGGCGGGACGGTTAACTACATTGGCGGAAAAGAAAGCTAACGCTTTGTCGCAGGCGATACCTTTTCACGCACAGAAACATCCAGAAAGTATCCCCACCCCTGGACTTTTTTTGCGTTACAAAGTGGAATTAAAATGGATTTAATTGTCATTAGTTTGTTTTGTCAACGATCTACACAAAATACTCTGTAATGTCAAAGTGTGTGAAAAATACTGACATTTTCCATTAAAAAAATAAACATACACAAATATATCTAATTTACATACTTATTAACACCTCTTGAGTCAACACATGTTAGAATCACCTTTGGCAGTGATTACAGCTGTAAGTCTTTCCGGGTAACTCGAAGAACATTCCCACAACTGGATTGTACAAAATTTGAACATGATTATTTCTTAAATTCTTCAAGCTCTGTCAAGTCTTGCCACTGGTTTTCAAACTGTAACTCGGCCACTCAGGAACATTCAATGTCGTCTTGGTAAACAACTCCAGTGTATACGTTTTAGGTTATTGTCCTGCTGAAAGGTGAATTTAGTTCTATTCTGTTTATTTTTATTATCACCCTAGTCCTTGCCGATGACAAGCATACCCATAACATGATGCAGCCACCACCATGCTTGAAACTATGAAGAGTGGTACTCAGTGATGTGTTGTATTTGCCCCAAACATAACGCTTTCTATTCAGGACAAGGCACTAAAGGGATTATAAAGGCAATATTTTCTGCAGTTTTACTTTAGTGCCTTATTGCAAACAAGATGCTTGTGTTGGAATATTTTATTCTGTACAGGCTGCCTTCTTTTCTTTCTGTCAATTAGGTTAGTATTGTGGAGTAACTACAATGTTGTTGATCCATCCTCAGTTTTCTCCTATCACAGCCATTAAACTCTGTTTAAAAAAAAACTGTTTTAACGTCACCATTGGCCTCATGGTGAAATCCCTGAGCAGTTTCCTTCCTCTCTGGCAATTGAGTTAGGAAGGACGGCTGTATCTTAGTAGTGGCTGGGTGTATTGATACACCATCCAAAGTGTAAATAATAACTTCATTACGCTCAAAGGGATATTCAATGTCTGCTTTTTTTTCTACCAATAGGTGCCCTCCTTTGTGAGGCATTGGAAAACCACCCTGGTCTTTGTACTTGAAATTCACTGTTTGACTGTTTCTGAACCCAGTCAGAACCACAACATGTCTGTTTCTGAACCACAACGTTTCTGAACCACAACATGTCTGTTTCTGAACCACAACATGTCTGTTTCTGAACCCAGTCAGAACCACAACATGTCTGTTTCTGAACCACAACATGTCTGTTTCTGAACCCAGTCTGAACCACAACATGTCTGTTTCTGAACCCAGTCAGAACCACAACATGTCTGTTTCTGAACCCAGTCAGAACCACAACATGTCTGTTTCTGAACAACAACATGTCTGTTTCTAAACCCAGTCAGAACCACAACATGTCTGTTTCTGAACCCAGTCTGAACCACAACATGTCTGTTTCTGAACCACAACATTTCTGTTTCTGAACCACAACATTTCTGTTTCTGAACCACAACATGTCTGTTTCTAAAATAGACAGATATCCACAGGGTAGAGAAAAGAGCCTTGGCTGGTGGAACAGTGTGTGCGTGTCTCTGTGTGCTTCGCTTGGTGGTTTAATAGGCTCCTGTGCAGAAGGGATCGCTTTTCTCCCACAGAATGAGTGAATAAGCTGCGTTTACACAGGTCAGGGATACACACGCCACAGAATCAGCTTTCTCCCGGTCCCACTGCTATAAGCGCTTTTACTAATCAAAGCAGATTGGACCTACCGCTACAGAGCCTTTTTACAAGGAGAGTCGATCCCTACGCCTGCTACAGAGCCTTTTTACAAGGAGTCGATCCCTACGCCTGCTAAAGAGCCTTTTTACAAGGAGAGTCGATCCCTACCCCTGCTAAAGAGCCTTTTTACAAGGAGAGTCGATCCCTACGCCTGCTAAAGAGCCTTTTTACAAGGAGAGTCGATCCCTACGCCAGCTACAGAGCCTTTTTACAAGGAGAGTCGATCCCTACGCCCGCTAAAGAGCCTTTTTACAAGGAGAGTCGATCCCTACGCCAGCTACAGAGCCTTTTTACAAGGAGAGTCGATCCCTACGCCAGCTACAGAGCCTTTTTACAAGGAGAGTCGATCCCTACGCCAGCTACAGAGCCTTTTTACAAGGAGAGTTGATCCCTACGCCTGCTAAAGAGCCTTTTTACAAGGAGAGTCGATCCCTACGCCAGCTACAGAGCCTTTTTACAAGGAGAGTCGATCCCTACGCCCTCTAAAGAGCCTTTTTACAAGGAGAGTCGATCCCTACGCCCGCAAAAGAGCCTTTTTACATGGAGTCGATCCCTACGCCTGCTACAGAGCCTTTTTACAAGGAGAGTCGATCCCTACGCCTGCTTATAGAGCCTTTTTACAAGGAGAGTCGATCCCTACGCCAGCTACAGAGCCTTTTTACAAGGAGAGTCAATCCCTACGCCCGCTAAAGAGCCTTTTTACAAGGAGAGTCGATCCCTACGCCAGCTACAGAGCCTTTTTACAAGGAGAGTCGATCCCTACGCCAGCTACAGAGCCTTTTTACAAGGAGAGTCGATCCCTACGCCAGCTACAGAGCCTTTTTACAAGGAGAGTCGATCCCTACGCCTGCTAAAGAGCCTTTTTACAAGGAGAGTCGATCCCTACGCCAGCTACAGAGCCTTTTTACAAGGAGAGTCGATCCCTACGCCCTCTAAAGAGCCTTTTTACAAGGAGAGTCGATCCCTACGCCCGCAAAAGAGCCTTTTTACATGGAGTCGATCCCTACGCCCTCTAAAGAGCCTTTTTACAAGGAGAGTCGATCCCTACGCCCTTTTTACATGCGATCTACTAAAGAGCCTTTTTACAAGGAGAGTCGATCCCTACGCCTGCTAAAGAGCCTTTTTACAAGGAGAGTCGATCCCTACGCCCGCTAAAGAGCCTTTTTACAAGGAGAGTCGATCCCTACGCCCGCTAAAGAGCCTTTTTACAAGGAGAGTCGATCCTACGCCAGCTACGGAGAGTCCCCTACGCCTGCTAAAGAGCCTTTTTACAAGGAGAGTCGATCCCTACGCCCGCTAAAGAGCCTTTTTACAAGGAGAGTCGATCCCTACGCCCGCTAAAGAGCCTTTTTACAAGGAGAGTCGATGCCTACGCCAGCTACAGAGCCTTTTTACAAGGAGAGTCGATCCCTACGCCTGCTACAGAGCCTTTTTACAAGGAGAGTCGATCCCTACACCTGCTTATAGAGCCTTTTTACAAGGAGAGTCGATCCCTACGCCAGCTACAGAGCCTTTTTACAAGGAGAGTCGATCCCTACGCCCGCTAAAGAGCCTTTTTACAAGGAGAGTCGATCCCTACGCCCGCTAAAGAGCCTTTTTACAAGGAGAGTCGATCCCTACGCCCGCTAAAGAGCCTTTTTACAAGGAGAGTCGATCCCTACGCCAGCTACAGAGCCTTTTTACAAGGAGAGTCGATCCCTACGCCAGCTACAGAGCCTTTTTACAAGGAGAGTCGATCCCTACGCCAGCTACAGAGCCTTTTTACAAGGAGAGTCGATCCCTACGCCAGCTACAGAGCCTTTTTACAAGGAGAGTCGATCCCTACGCCTGCTAAAGAGCCTTTTTACAAGGAGAGTTGATCCCTACGCCTGCTAAAGAGCCTTTTTACAAGGAGAGTCGATCCCTACGCCAGCTACAGAGCCTTTTTAAAAGGAGAGTCGATCCCTACGCCCGCAAAAGAGCCTTTTTACATGGAGTCGATCCCTACGCCCGCTAAAGAGCCTTTTTACAAGGAGAGTCGATCCCTACGCCCGCTAAAGAGCCTTTTTACAAGGAGAGTCGATCCCTACGCCCGCTAAAGAGCCTTTTTACAAGGAGAGTCGATCCCTACGCCCGCTAAAGAGCCTTTTTACAAGGAGAGTCGATGCCTACGCCAGCTACAGAGCCTTTTACAAGGAGTCAGCCTGCTACAGAGCCTTTTTACGCCTGCTACAGAGCCTTTTTACAAGGAGAGTCGATCCCTACGCCCGCTACAGAGCCTTTTTACAAGGAGAGTCGATCCCTACGCCCGCTAAAGAGCCTTTTTACAAGGAGAGTCGATCCCTACGCCAGCTACAGAGCCTTTTTACAAGGAGAGTTGATCCCTACGCCTGCTACAGAGCCTTTTTACAAGGAGAGTCGATCCCTACGCCTGCTAAAGAGCCTTTTTACAAGGAGAGTCGATCCCTACGCCTGCTAAAGAGCCTTTTTACAAGGAGAGTAAAGGTAGTGAGGGAGGGAGGGATGGAGAGGTGGGAGGGAGGGAGGTAGTGAGGGAGAGGGAGGGAGGTAGTGAGGGAGAGGAGGGAGGGAGGTAGTGAGGGAGGAGGGAGGTAGTGAGGAGAGGAGGTAGTGAGGGAGAGGAGGGAGGGAGGTAGTGAGGAGAGGAGGAGGGAGGTAGTGAGGGAGAGGAGGGAGGTAGTGAGGGAGAGGAGGGAGGGAGGTAGTGAGGGAGAGGAGGGAGGGAGGTAGTGAGGGAGAGGAGGGAGAGAGGTAGTGAGGGAGGGAGGGAGGGAGAGAGAGTAGTGAGGGAGGGAGGTAGGAGGGAGGGAGGGAGAGGTAGTGAGGGAGGGAGGGAGGGAGGAGGTAGTGAGGGGAGAGGTGGGAGGGAGGAGTGAGGAGTGAGGGTGAGGGAGAGGTGGGAGGGAGGGAGGTAGTGAGGGAGAGGGAGGTAGGGAGGGAGAGGAGGGAGGGAGGGAGGTAGTGAGGGAGGGAGGGAGGGAGGGAGGTAGGTGGGAGGGAGAGGAGGGAGTGAGGAGAGGAGGGAGTGAGGGAGAGGAGGGAGGTAGGGAGGGAGGTAGTGAGGAGAGGAGGGAGTAGGGAGGTGAGGGGAGGGAGGGAGGTAGTGAGGGAGGGAGGGAGGTAGTGAGGGAGAGGTGGGAGGGAGAGAGGTAGTGAGGGAGGGAGGTAGTGAGGGAGAGGTGGGAGGGAGAGAGGTAGTGAGGGAGAGGTGGGAGGGAGAGAGGTAGTGAGGGAGAGGTGGGAGGGAGGGAGGTAGTGAGGGAGAGGTGGGAGGGAGGGAGGTAGTGAGGGAGAGGTGGGAGGGAGGGAGGGAGGTAGTGAGGGAGGGAGGAGGGAGGGAGGGAGTGAGGGAGGGAGAGAGGGAGGGAGTGAGGGAGAGGGAGGGAGGGAGGTAGTGAGGGAGAGGAGGGAGGGAGGGAGTGAGTGAGGGAGGGAGGTAGTGAGGGAGGGAGGGAGGGAGGGTGAGGAGGGAGGGAGGGAGGTAGTGAGGGAGGAGGGAGGGAGGTAGTGAGGGAGGGGTAGTGAGGAGGGAGGAGGGAGGGAGTGAGGGAGAGGAGGAGGGAGGAGGGAGGAGGGAGGTAGTGAGGGAGAGGAGGGAGGGAGGTAGTGAGGGAGAGGAGGGAGGGAGGTAGTGAGGGAGAGGAGGGAGGGAGGTAGTTGGGAACAACGTAGCACTCTTTAGTAGCAGCCAAACTCATACAAGTAAGCTAGCGGGAGAGAAGTGTGGGAGGATCGGTGAGGGAAAAACAGTGAGGGAGGATCAGGGAGAATCCCTGTCGCTCTCTTTAGAAGAGGTCCAGCGACTGTAGCTTGCGGGAAGCAACAAGAGAAGGCTGGAGGAAGAGAGGCAGGCAGGAACACCGTAGCCCTCTAGATGAGTCTGCTTGGTGGTTCTGGCTAGTAGCCCAGAGGCGGGTTATAGCAGGCCCAACTCCCCCTGCTCTGTGGCTCAGTACAGTGGCGTGGTCGTATCCCAAGCCCAGACCCAGGCCTTGGGGCAGGACATCATGTTATTGGAACAACCAACCACATGTAATATGAGGTGTAATATGAGGTGCTTGTTCCTTCCTGGATGGCTAGGCATACCAGTGGAATTACTAAAATATTATATGTCAGAGTGTGGAGAGAGAGAGAGGGAAAATACTTCAAACTAAAGCTAGTGCTTAAAGATTGTTATACTCCATAGACAGATTGTGGGGGGGGTTAGGGGAAATAAGGTATTGACTAGCAGTGCTACAAGCTCAAAGACCAGAACGGCGTGTGTCTAGAGATTAGCTTTTTCAGTGTGTCTGTGACAACCCTGGTCTTAGTGTCTATATTGAGCTAACCCCCCCCCTTCTCTGGTGACTTCCCTCCCCCTCTCCTCCTCCTCTGGTGACTTCCTTCCCTCTCCTCCTCCTCCTCTGGTGACTTCCTTCCCTCTCCTCCTCCTCTGGTGACTTCATTCCCTCTCCTCCTCCTCTGGTGACTTCCTTCCCTCTCCTCCTCCTCTGGTGACTTCCTTCCCTCTCCTCCTCCTCTGGTGACTTCCTTCCCTCTCCTCCTCCTCTGGTGACTTCCTTCCCTCTCCTCCTCCTCTGGTGACTTCCTTCCCTCTCCTCCTCCTCTGGTGACTTCCTTCCCTCTCCTCCTCCTCTGGTGACTTCCTTCCCTCTCCTCCTCCTCTGGTGACTTCCCTCTCCCTCCTCTGGTGACTCCTCCTCCTCTCCTCTGGTGACTTCCTTCCCTCTCCTCCTCCTCTGGTGACTTCCTTCCCTCTCCTCCTCCTCCTCCTCCTCTGGTGACTTCCTTCCCTCCTCCTCCTCCTCTGGTGACTTCTTCCTTCCTCCTCCTCCTCCTTCCCTCCCTCTGGTGACTTCCTTCCTCCTCCTCCTCCTCTGGTGACTTCCTTCCCTCTCCTCCTCCTCTGGTGACTTCCTTCCTCCTCCTCCTCCTCCTCCTCCTCTGGTGACTTCCTTCCTCCTCCTCCTCCTCTGGTGACTTCCTTCCTCCTCCTCCTCCTCTGGTGACTTCCTTCCCTCTCCTCCTCCTCTGGTGACTTCCTTCCCTCTCCTCCTCCTCCTCTCCTCTGGTGACTTCCTTCCTCCTCCTCCTCCTCTGGTGACTTCCTTCCTCCTCCTCCTCCTCTGGTGACTTCCTTCCCTCTCCTCCTCCTCCTCCTCCTCTGGTGACTTCCTTCCTCCTCCTCCTCCTCTGGTGACTTCCTTCCCCCTCTCCTTTTCATTGCTTTTTCTTGTGCTTAAAAGGCAGTTTATTGTCCATTTACAGAGGGGAGATAACTGTTTCTCTGCTCAGTGGTGGCAGCAGGGCTAGAAACCAGGCGGAGGTGTGTAGGGTGCGTGATTGAAGGAGAGGTATGACCACGCCAAGCAGCACACTACCCCACCTGGTATTAAAATAGCATTGATATACGGTCCCTTTACATTAAGAGCCCATCACTTGTCAGGTAATATATCTCTAAGCAACGGTGTTAATGATTTCATTTCTTATTTAAAGAGAACACATTTTTATTTGATTTTTACGAATGGTAAATATTCATAGTGCCATTAATGAGTGCCCAGACAATTTCCCCTGGACTTAAAGAGGCTCTCGAGTGGCGCAGCGGTCTAAGGCACTGCATCTCAGTGCTAGAGGCGTCACTGCAGTCACCCTGGTTGGAATGCAACCGGTCGTGATTGGGGGCCCCGTAAGGGCTTGCCTAGTTAAATAAAGCTCATGCTGTGAGCTGGTTAACAAGGTAGCCGATTCCCCACGCTGTGAGCTGGCTAGCAAGGTAGCCGATTCCCCACGCTGTGAGCTGGTTAGCAAGGTAGCCGATTCCCAACGCTGTGAGCTGGTTAGCAAGGTAGCCGATTCCCCACGATGTGAGCTGGTTAGCAAGGTAGCCGATTCCCCTCGCTGTGAGCTGGTTAGCAAGGTAGCCGATTCCCCACGCTGTGAGCTGGTTAGCAAGGTAGCCGATTCTCCACGCTGTGAGCTGGTTAGCAAGGTAGCCGATTCCCACGCTGTGAGCTGGTTAGCAAGGTAGCCGATTCCCCACGCTGTGAGCTGGTTAGCAAGGTAGCCGATTCCCCACGCTGTGAGCTGGTTAGCAAGGTAGCCGATTCTCCACGCTGTGAGCTGGTTAGCAAGGTAGCCGATTCCCCTCGCTGTGAGCTGGTTAGCAAGGTAGCCGATTCTCCACGCTGTGAGCTGGTTAGCAAGGTAGCCGATTCTCCACGCTGTGAGCTGGTTAGCAAGGTAGCCGATTCCCCACGCTGTGAGCTGGTTAGCAAGGTAGCCGATTCCCACGCTGTGAGCTGGTTAGCAAGGTAGCCGATTCCCGCTGTGAGCTGGTTAGCAAGGTAGCCGATTCCCACGCTGTGAGCTGGTTAGCAAGGTAGCCGATTCCCACGCTGTGAGCTGGTTAGCAAGGTAGCCGATTCCCACGCTGTGAGCTGGCTCACGCTGTGAGCTGGTTAGCAAGGTAGCCGATTCCCACGCTGTGAGCTGTTAGCAAGGTAGCCGATTCCCCACGCTGTGAGCTGGTTAGCTGTGAGCTGGTTAGCAAGGTAGCCGATTACCCACGCTGTGACCTGGTTAGCAAGGTAGCCGATTCCCCACGATGTGAGCTGGTTAGCAAGGTAGCCGATTACCCACGCTGTGACCTGGTTAGCAAGGTAGCCGATTCCCCACGATGTGAGCTGGTTAGCAAGGTAGCCGATTCCCCACGCTGTGAGCTGGTTAGCAAGGTAGCCGATTCTCCACGCTGTGAGCTGGCTAGCAAGGTAGCCGATTCCCCACGCTGTGAGCTGGTTAGCAAGGTAGCCGATTCTCCACGCTGTGAGCTGGTTAGCAAGGTAGCCGATTCTCCACGCTGTGAGCTGGTTAGCAAGGTAGCCGATTCCCCACGCTGTGAGCTGGTTAGCAAGGTAGCCGATTCCCCACGCTGTGAGCTAGCTAGCAAGGTAGCCGATTACCCACGCTGTGACCTGGTTAGCAAGGTAGCCGATTCCCCACGATGTGAGCTGGTTAGCAAGGTAGCCGATTACCCACGCTGTGACCTGGTTAGCAAGGTAGCCGATTCCCCACGATGTGAGCTGGTTAGCAAGGTAGCCGATTCCCCACGCTGTGAGCTGGTTAGCAAGGTAGCCGATTCCCCACGCTGTGAGCTGGCTAGCAAGGTAGCCGATTCCCCACGATGTGAGCTAGTTAGCAAGGTAGCCGATTCCCCACGCTGTGAGCTGGCTAGCAAGGTAGCCGATTCCCCACGCTGTGAGCTGGCTAGCAAGGTAGCCGATTCCCCACGCTGTGAGCTGGCTAGCAAGGTAGCCGATTCCCAACGCTGTGAGCTAGTTAGCAGATTCTCCACGCTGTAAGCTAGCTAGCAAGGTAGTCGATTCTCCACGCTGTGAGCTGGTTAGCAAGGTAGTCGATTCCCACGCTGTGAGCTAGTTAGCAGATTCTCCACGCTGTAAGCTAGTTAGCCAGGTAGCCGATTCCCCACGCTGTGACCTGGTAGCAAGGTAGCCGATTCTCCACGCTGTAAGCTAGTTAGCCAGGTAGCCGATTCTCCACGCTGCAAGCTAGTTAGCAGATTCCCCACGCTGTAAGCTGGTTAGCAGATTCTCCACGCTGTAAGCTAGTTAGCAGATTCTCCACGCTGTAAGCTAGTTAGCAGATTCAACACGCTGTAAGCTAGTTAGCAGATTCTCCACGCTGTGACCTGGTAGCAAGGTCGCCGATTCCCCACGCCGTGAGCAAGGTAGCCGATTCCCCACGCCGTCAGCAAGGTAGCCGATTCCCCACGCTGTGAGCTGGTTAGCAAGGTAGCCGATTCCCCACGCTGTGAGCAAGGTAGCCGATTCTCCACGCTGTGAGCTAGCTAGCAAGGTAGCCGATCTCCACGCTGTGAGCCGGTCAGCAAGGTAGCCGATTCCCCACGCCGTGAGCAAGGTAGCCGATTCCCCACGCTGTGAGCTGGTTAGCAAGGTAGCCGATTCCCACGCTGTGAGCTGGTTAGCAAGGTAGCCGATTCCCCACGCTGTGAGCTGGTTAGCAAGGTAGCCGATTCCCCACGCTGTGAGCTGGTTAGCAAGGTAGCCGATTCTCCACGCTGTGAGCTGGTTAGCAAGGTAGCCGATTCCCCACGCTGTGAGCTGGTTAGCAAGGTAGCCGATTCCCCACGCTGTGAGCTGGTTAGCAAGGTAGCCGATTCCCCACGCTGTGAGCTGGTTAGCAAGGTAGCCGATTCCCCACGCTGTGAGCTGGCTAGCAAGGTAGCAGATTCTCCACACTGTAAGCTAGCTAGCAAGGTAGTCGATTCTCCACGCTGTAAGCTAGTTAGCAGATTCTCCACGCTGTAAGCTAACTAGCAAGGTAGTGGATTCTCCACGCTGTAAGCTAGTTAGCAGATTCTCCACGCTGTAAGCTAGTTAGCCAGGTAGCCGATTCTCCACGCTGTGAGCCGGTCAGCAAGGTAGGTGATTCCCAACGCTGTGAGCTGGTTAGCAAGGTAGCCGATTCCCCACGCTGTGAGCTGGTTAGCAAGGTAGCCGATTCCCCACGCTGTGAGCTGGTTAGCAAGGTAGCCGATTCCCCACGCTGTGAGCTAGCTAGCAAGGTAGCCGATTTCCCCACGCTGTGACCTGGTTAGCAAGGTAGCCGATTCCCCACGATGTGAGCTGGTTAGCAAGGTAGCCGATTCCCCACGCTGTGAGCTAGTTAGCAGATTCCCCACGCTGTAAGCTAGTTAGCAGATTCTCCACGCTGTAAGCTAGTTAGCCGATTCTCCACGCTGTGAGCTAGTTAGCAGATTCTCCACGCTGTAAGCTAGTTAGCAGATTCCCCACGCTGTAAGCTAGTTAGCAGATTCTCCACGCTGTAAGCTAGTTAGCAGATTCTCCACGCTGTAAGCTAGTTAGCAGATTCTCCACGCTGTGACCTGCTAAGGTAGCAGATTCTCCACGCTGTGAGCTGGTTAGCAAGGTAGCCGATTCCCCAGCTGTAGCTGGCTAGCAGGTAGCCGATTCCCACGCTGTGAGCCGGCTCAGCAAGGTAGGTGATTCCCAACGCTGAGCTAGTTAGCAAGGTAGCCGATTCCCCACGCTGTGAGCTGGCAAGCAAGGTAGCCGATTCCCCACGCTGTGAGCTGGCAAGCAAGGTAGCCGATTCCCAACGCTGTGAGCTAGTTAGCAGATTCTCCACGCTGTAAGCTAGCTAGCAAGGTAGTCAATTCTCCACGCTGTAAGCTAGCTAGCAAGGTAGTCAATTCTCCACGCTGTAAGCTAGTTAGCCAGGTAGCCGATTCTCCACGCTGTGACCTGGCAGCAAGGTAGCCGATTCCCCACGCTGTGACCTGGTAGCAAGGTAGCCGATTCTCCACGCTGTAAGCTAGTTAACCAGGTAGCCGATTCTCCACGCTGTAAGCTAGTTAGCAGATTCCCCACGCTGTAAGCTAGTTAGCAGATTCTCCACGCTGTAAGCTAGTTAGCAGATTCTCCACGCTGTAAGCTAGTTAGCAGATTCTCCACGCTGTAAGCTAGTTAGCAGATTCTCCACGCTGTAAGCTAGTTAGCAGATTCTCCACGCTGTAAGCTAGTTAGCAGATTCTCCACGCTGTGACCTGGTAGCAAGGTAGCCGATTCCCCACGCTGTAAGCTAGTTAGCCAGGTAGCCGATTCCCCACGCTGTAAGCTAGCTAGCAAGGTAGCCGATTCCCCACGCTGTGACCTGGTAGCAAGGTAGCCGATTCCCCACGCTGTAAGCTAGTTAGCCAGGTAGCCGATTCCCCACGCTGTAAGCTAGTTAGCCAGGTAGCCGATTCCCCACGCTGTAAGCTAGCTAGCAAGGTAGCCGATTCCCCACGCTGTGACCTGGTAGCAAGGTAGCCGATTCCCCACGCTGTAAGCTAGTTAGCCAGGTAGCCGATTCCCCACGCTGTGAGCTAGTCAGCAAGGTAGCTGATTCCGAACGCTGTACGCTAGTTAGCAAGGTAGCCGATTCCCCACGCGGTGAGCAAGGTAGCTGATTTCCCACGCTGTGAGCTGGTTAGCAAGGTAGCCGATTTCCCACGCTGTGAGCTGGTTAGCAAGGTAGCCGATTCAGCTACTTTGTAACTCATAACATAACTGCCTAGGGACTTGGCACCAGTAACTACTAATTACAAAATCTGTAGTGGAAAACACCTGTGTCCCACATTAACTCTGCATTTTCACTACACGTTTATCAGCTCTGAAGATAAACTGTGCTGATTCATTTCTATGGTGACACTGGTTATCTATAAAAGACAAATGTTGGCCAGTATCTCCTAATCATGGACAGAGTTCCCGACAACTGGAAGTACTGGTGCCTCTTAGTAGTTCAACACGTTGTTTGAGGACCTCTGCGGAGGAACGGGATTATTTTCTTGAGTGTGTTTGTCATTTTTACATTCGTATTATATTTAGTAAATTGTGTGCATGCAGGGCTCCCTTGCAAAAGAGAACTTGTTAAAATAGTCAAATAAATACAAAAATTAATCATACAAAATATATTTCTCTCTATTTCTCTCTCTTGTGTGGTGTTTTGAGAGAGCCCCAAGGCAGATCTGATAGTATTGCAGCAGAATGGATGGATGGGGAGGGAGGGAGGGAGCGATGGATGGATGGACGAGGAGGGAGGGATGGATGGACAAGGAGGGAGGGATGGATGGATGGATGGAGAGGGAGGGTGGGATGGATGGATGGGGAGGGATGGATGGACAAGGAGGGAGGGATGGATGGGGAGGGAGGGTGTGTGGGATGGATGGGGGTGGATGGAGAGGGATGGATGGACGGGGAGGAGGGATGGATGGACGGGGAGGGAGGGATGGATGGGGAGGGAGGGATAGATGGATGGACGGAGGGAGGGATGGATGGACGGATGGAGAGGATGATGGACGGATGGAGAGGGATGGATGGACGGGGAGGGATGGACGGATGGGGAGGGAGGGATGGATGGACGGATGGGGAGGGAGGGATGGATGGACGGATGGAGAGGGAGGGATGGATGGGGAGGGATGGATGGGGAGGGATGGATGGACGGGGAGGGATGGATGGACGGGAGGGATGGATGGACGGGAGGGATGGATGGGGGGAGGGATGGATGGACGGGAGGGATGGATGGGGAGGGATGGGGGGATGGATAGGGGAGGAGGGATGGGGGAGGGAGGGAGGGATGGATGGACGGAGGGAGGGATGGATGGACGGATGGAGAGGGATGGATGGACGGATGGAGAGGGATGGATGGACGGGAGGGATGGACGGATGGGGAGGGAGGGATGGATGGACGGATGGGGAGGGAGGGATGGATGGACGGATGGAGAGGGAGGGATGGATGGGGAGGGATGGATGGGGAGGGATGGATGGACGGGGAGGGATGGATGGACGGGAGGGATGGATGGACGGGAGATAGATGGATGGACGGGAGGGATGGATGGACGGGGATGGATGGATGGGGAGGGATGGATGGGGAGGGATGGATGGACGGGAGGAATGGATGGACGGATGGAGAGGGATGGACGGATGGAGAGGGATGGATGGGGAGGGATAGATGGGGAGGATGGAGGAGATAGATGGATGGGGAGGGATGGATGGGGAGGATAGATGGAGAGGGAGGGATGGAGAGGGAGGGATGGATGGGGAGGGAGGGATGGACGGGATGGATGGACGGATGGATGGACAGAGGGAGGGATGGATGGGGAGGGAGGGATGGACGGGGAGGGAGGGAGGGATGGATGGGGGAGGGGATGGATGGACGGGGGGGAGGGATGGACGGGGAGGGAGGGAGGGATGGACGGGGAGGGATGGATGGGGGGAGGGAGGGAGGATGATGGAGGGGATGGATGGAGGAGGGATGGACGGGGAGGGATGGATGGACGGGGAGGGAGGGATGGATGGACGGAGAGGGATGGATGGATGGGGAGGGATGGATGGGGAGGGATGGATGGAGAGGGAGCTGTGGATGGGGAGGGAGGGATGGACGGGGAGGAATGGATGGACGGAGGGAGAGGGATGGACGGGAGGGAGGAATGGATGGATGGATGGAGAGGGATGGATGGATGGGGGAGGGATGGATGGGGATGGATGGGGAGGGATGGATGGATGGGGAGGGATGGATGGATAGAGGGAGGGATGGATGGGGAGGGAGGGATGGATGGGGAGGGATGGATGGATGGGGAGGGATGGATGGACGGGGAGGGATGGATGGACGGGGAGATGGATGGACGGGGAGGGATGATGGATGGGGAGGGATGGATGGGGATGGATGGGGATGATGGATGGGGAGGGATGGATGGGGAGGGATGGATGGGGAGGGATGGATGGGGAGGGATGGATGGACGGGGAGGAATGGATGGATGGATGGAGAGGGATGGACGGATGGAGAGGGATGGATGGGGAGGGAGGATGGGGATGGATGGAGAGGGATGGATGGGGAGGGATGGATGGGGATGGACGGATGGAGAGGGATGGATGGGGAGGGATGGATGGACGGATGGAGAGGGACGGATGGAGAGGGAGGGATGGATGGGGAGGGATGGATGGACGGGGAGGGATGGATGGGGAGGGATGGATGGACGGGGAGGGATGGATGGACGGGGAGGGATGGATGGGGAGGGATGGATGGACGGGAGGGATGGATGGGGAGGGAGGGATGGGGAGGGAGGGAGGATGGACGGGAGGGAGGGAGGATGGACGGGAGGGAGGGAGGGATGGATGGGGAGGGATGGACGGGGAGGGAGGAATGGATGGACGGGGAGGGAGGGAGGGATGGACGGGGAGGGAGGGAGGGATGGACGGGGAGGGATGGATGGATGGACGGGATGGAGAGGGATGGATGGATGGGGAGGGATGGAGAGGGATGGATGGACGGAGAGGGATGGATGGATGGGGAGGGATGGAGAGGGATGGATGGACGGGAGGGAGGGATGGATGGACGGGAGGAGAGGGATGGACGGGGAGGGAGGGATGGACGGGGAGGGAGGATGGATGGATGGGGAGGGAGGGATGGACGGAGGGAGGGATGGACGGGAGGGAGGGATGGACGGGGAGGGAGGGATGGACGGACAGGCAGGGAGGGATGGACGGACAGGGAGGGAGGGATGGACGGACAGGCAGGGAGGGATGGATGGGGAGGGAGGGAGGGATGAAGAGCAAGACCAACCATTAGCTGCCATCCTTACAGATCAGAATCAGCAACACTGATAACTGTACAGTCAAAGAAAATGCAACTAGCCACACTGGTTCCAGGCCACAACAAAACATTGTTTTGTTAGTTCTGTGGTTGGTTTGAGAGTTTGATGGTAATTTGTAAAAAAAAGCGCTGTGCAGCTACAGAGCTACAGAGCACAGCTACAGAGCTACAGGGACGGGGAGGGAGGGATGGATGGACGGGGGAGAGGGAGGGATGGACGGGAGGGAGGGATGGACGGGGAGGGGAGGGAGGGATGGACGGGATGGATGGACGGGAGGGATGGATGGACGGGCAGGGAGGGATGGATGGGGAGGGAGGGATGGATGGACAGGGAGGGAGGGAGGAGGGATGGACGGGAGGGAGGGAGGGATGGACGGGGAGGGATGGAGGGAGGGAGGGGGAGGGATGGACGGGGAGGGAGGGAGGGACGGGGAGGGAGGGAGGGATGGGACGGGAGGAGGGATGGACAGGGAGGGAGGGAGGGATGGACAGGGAGGGAGGGATGGACGGGGAGGGAGGGAGGGATGGGAGGGGAGGGAGGGAGGGGATGGACGGGAGGGAGGGGGAGGGATGGACGGGGGGAGGGAGGGATGGACGGGAGGAGGGAGGGATGGAGGGGAGGGAGGGATGGACGGGAGGGAGGGAGGGATGGACGGGGAGGGAGGGATGGACGGGGAGGGAGGGAGGGATGGACGGGGAGGGAGGGAGGGGATGGGATGGAGGGATGGATGGACGGGGAGGGAGGGATGGACAGGGAGGGAGGGAGGGATGGACGGGGAGGGAGGGAGGGATGGATAGGGAGGGGAGGGAGGGATGGATGGACGGGAGGGAGGGATGGACAGGGAGGAGGGAGGGATGGACGGGAGGGAGGGATGGATAGGGAGGGAGGGAGGGATGGACGGGAGGGAGGGATGGATGGGGAGGGAGGGAGGGATGGACGGGGAGGGAGGGAGGGAGGGATGGATGGACGGGAGGGATGGATAGGGAGGGATGGAGGGATGGATAGGGAGGGATGGAGGGATGGACGGGAGGGAGGGATGGAGGGGGATGGATGGACGGGAGGATAGGGGAGGGATGGATGGGAGGGAGGAGGGAGAGGGATGGACGGGAGGGATGGATGGACGGAGGGATGGACGGGATGGATGGAGGGATGGACGGAGGAGGGATGGACGGGGAGGGATGGACGGGAGGATGGAGGGAGGGACGGAGGGATGGATGGGAGGGATGGGATGGACGGGAGAGAGGGATGGACGGGGATGGATGGATGGGGAGGGAGGGATGGGATGGATAGGGAGGGAGGGATGGATAGGGAGGGAGGGATGGATAGGGAGGGAGGGAGGGATGGACGGGGAGGGATGGATGGACGGGGAGGGAGGGAGGGATGGACGGGGGGAGGGAGGGATGGATGGACGGGGGAGGGAGGGATGGATGGACGGGAGGGAGGGAGGGATGGACGGGGGGAGGGAGGATAGGAGGGAGGGATGGATGGACGGGGAGGAGGGAGGGAGGGATGGACGGGAGGGAGGGAGGGATGGACGGGGAGGGAGGGAGGGATGGACAGGGGAGGGAGGATGGACGGGAGGGAGGGATGGATGGACAGGGAGGGAGGGAGGGATGGATGGACAGGGATGGAGGGAGGGAGGGATGGGAGGGAGGGGATGGACGGGAGGGAGGAGGGATGGACGGGAGGGAGGGAAGGAGGGAGGGATGGACGGGAGGGAGGGATGGATAGGAGGGATGGACGGAGAGGAGGGATGGGATGGACAGGAGGGATGGATAGGGAGGGATGGATAGGGATGGGGAGATAGGATGGAGGGAGGGATGGACGGGAGGGATGGATGGACGGGATGGAGGGGGAGGGAGGGATGGACGGGAGGGATGGAGGGATGGATAGGGAGGAGGGATGGATGGACGGGAGGGGATGGACGGAGGGATGGACGGGAGGGATGGACGGGAGGGACGGACGGGATGGATGGACGGGAGGGATGGATGGATGGGGAGGGATGGATGGGAGGGATGGATGGATGGGGATGGAGGGAGGGATGGATGGACGGAGGGGATGGGGGATGGGATGGACGGAGGGATGGATGGATGGACGGGAGGGATGGATGGATGGACGGGAGGGATGGATGGAGGGAGGGAGGGATGGATAGGATGGGGGAGGGATGGATGGATAGGGAGGGAGGGAGGGATGGATAGGGAGGGAGGGAGGGACGGATAGAGGGATGGAGGGAGGGAGGGATGGACGGGGAGGGATGGATGGATGGACGGGAGGGATGGATGGACGGGAGGGATGGATGGACAGGGAGGAGGGAGGGATGGGTGGACAGGAGGGATGGATGGATGGACGGGAGGGATGGATGGACAGGGAGGGATGGATGGACAGGGAGGGATGGATGGACGGGGAGGGGAGGGATGGATGGACGGGAGGGAGGGATGGATGGACGGGAGGGAGGGATGGATGGACGGGGAGGGAGGGATGGATGGACGGGGGGAGGGATGGATGAACAGGGAGGGAGGGATGGATGGAACAGGGAGGGAGGGATGGATGGACGGGGAGGATGGATGGACGGGAGGGAGGGATGGATGGACGGGAGGAGGAGGGATGGATGGACGGGGAGGGGAGGGAGGATGGATGGACGGGGAGGGATGGATGGAGGGAGGGATGGATGGACAGGGAGGGATGGATGGACGGGGAGGGAGGGGATGGATGGACGGGGAGGAGGGATGGATGAACAGGGAGGGAGGGATGGATGAACAGGGGGAGGGATGGATGGACAGGGAGGAGGGATGGATGGACGGGAGGGAGGAGGGATGGATGGACGGGGAGGGAGGGAGGGATGGATGGACGGGAGGGAGGGATGGATGGACAGGGGAGGGATGGATGGACAGGGAGGGAGGGAGGGATGGATGGATGGACAGGGAGGAGGGATGGATGGACAGGGAGGGATGGATGGACGGGGAGGGAGGGAGGGATGGATGGACAGGGAGGGAGGGAGGGATGGATGGACAGGGAGGGAGGGAGGGATGATGGACAGGGAGGGAGGGAGGGATGGATGGACAGGGAGGGAGGGATGGATGGACAGGGAGGGAGGGATGGATGGACAGGGAGGGAGGGAGGATGGACAGGGAGATGGATGGACAGGGAGGGAGGGAGGGATGGATGGACAGGAGGGATGGATGGACAGGGAGGGATGGATGGACAGGGAGGGAGGGAGGGATGGATGGACAGGGAGGAGGGAGGGATGGATGGACAGGGAGGGATGGATGGATGGACAGGGAGGGAGGGAGGGATGGACGGGAGGGATGGATGGACAGGGGAGGGATGGATGGACGGGGAGGGAGGGATGGATGGACGGGGAGGGAGGGATGGATGGACGGGGAGGGAGGGATGGATGGACGGGAGGGAGGGATGGATGGATGGAGGGAGGGATGGATGGACGGGGAGGGAGGGAGGGATGGATGGACGGGGAGGGAGGGATGGATGGACGGGGAGGGAGGGAGGGATGGATGGACGGGGAGGGAGGGAGGGAGGGATGGATGGACGGGGAGGGAGGGAGGGATGGGATGGATGGATGGACGGGGAGGGAGGGAGGGATGGATGGACGGGAGGGAGGGAGGGATGGATGGACGGGGAGGGAGGGATGGATGGACAGGGGAGGATGGATGGACAGGGAGGGAGGGATGGATGGACGGGGAGGGAGGGATGGATGGACAGGGAGGAGGGAGGGATGGGGGAGGGATGGATGGACAGGGAGGGAGGGATGGATGGACAGGGATGGATGGACAGGGAGGGAGGGAGGGATGGATGGACAGGGAGGGAGGGAGGGATGATGGACAGGGAGGGATGGATGGACAGGAGGGAGGGATGGATGGACAGGGAGGGAGGGAGGGATGGACAGGGAGGATGGATGGACAGGGAGGGGATGGACAGGAGGATGGATGGACAGGGAGGGAGGGAGGATGGATGGACAGGAGGGAGGGAGGGATGGATGGACAGGGAGGGATGGATGGACAGGGAGGGAGGGAGGGATGGATGGACAGGGAGGGAGGGAGGGATGGACGGGGAGGGATGGATGGACGGGGAGGGAGGGATGGATGGATGGATGGACGGGAGGGAGGGATGGATGGACGGGGAGGGAGGGATGGATGGACGGGAGGGAGGGATGGATGGACGGGGAGGGAGGGATGGATGAACGGGGAGGGAGGGATGGATGGACGGGGAGGGAGGGAGGGATGGATGGACGGGGAGGGAGGGAGGGATGGATGGACGGGGAGGAGGGAGGGAGGGATGGACGGGGAGGGAGGGAGGGATGGATGGACGGGGAGGGAGGGAGGGATGGATGGACGGGGAGGGAGGGAGGGATGGATGGACGGGGAGGGAGGGATGGATGGACAGGGAGGGAGGGATGGATGGATGGACGGGGAGGGAGGGATGGATGGACAGGGAGGGAGGGAGGGATGGATGGACAGGGAGGGAGGGAGGGATGGACAGGGAGGGAGGGATGGATGGATGGACAGGGAGGGAGGGATGGATGGACAGGGAGGGATGGATGGACAGGGAGGGATGGATGGACGGGAGGGAGGGAGGGATGGATGGATGGATGGACAGGGAGGGGGAGGGATGGATGGACAGGGAGGGATGGACAGGGAGGGAGGGAGGATGGACAGGGAGGGAGGGATGGATGGACAGGGAGGGAGGGAGGGATGGACAGGGAGGGAGGGATGGATGGACAGGGAGGGAGGGATGGACAGGAGGAGGATGGATGGACAGGGAGGGATGGATGGACAGGGAGGGAGGGGGATGGATGGACAGGAGGATGGATGGACAGGAGGGAGGGAGGGATGGATGGACAGGGAGGATGGATGGACAGGGAGGGAGGGAGGGAGGATGGATGGACAGGGAGGGAGGGAGGGATGGATGGATGGACAGGGAGGGAGGGAGGGATGCACTTATTGTTTATCAATAAACCTTCGGGGCAAATATAACACACACAAACCCAAAATAATACATTCTGTCATTTGACTGTTAATGTTGAAGCACAATGTGATGATGACTTCAAGTCATGCAATAATAGCTGCAACATTTAATCTGAGCCATGTTTTGATTGTTTGATAATTATTATTATTATTTTACTGCTGCAACCAAAATAAACATGTTCTAAATCTGAAGCCTTTGAAACTTTGTACAGTAACACAAACACACACACGGATTCAACAGAGCCACGGTCTAAAATATAACCCCAGAGGAGGGAAAAAAATAAGTGATTTACCGTTTCCTTGTTGGGTAGCAGCTCTTTACGAATCTTGAAGAAGTTCTTGCCGTACTGTCTGAGCCCTTTAATGAACCGCTTCTGAAACAAGAAAACAAGAAAGAAGAGCAAGACCAACCATTAGCTGCCATCCTTACAGATCAGAATCAGCAACACTGATAACTGTACAGTCAAAGAAAATGCAACTAGCCACACTGTTCCAGGCCACAACAAAACATTGTTTTGTTAGTTCTGTGGTTGGTTTGAGAGTTTGATGGTAATCTGTAAAAAAAAGCGCTGTGCAGCTACAGAGCACAGCTACAGAGCTACAGAGCACAGCTACAGAGCACAGCTACAGAGCACAGCTACAAGAGCTACAGAGCACAGCTACAGAGCACAGCTACAGAGCTACAGAGCACAGCTACAGAGCTACAGAGCACAGCTACAGAGCACAGCTACAGAGCTACAGAGCACAGCTACAGAGCACAGCTACAGAGCACAGCTACAGAGCTACAGAGCACAGCTACAGAGCACAGCTACAAGAGCTACAGAGCACAGCTACAGAGCACAGCTACAGAGCACAGCTATAGAGCACAGCTACAGAGCACAGCTACAGAGCACAGCTACAGAGCTACAGAGCACAGCTACAGAGCACAGCTACAAGAGCTACAGAGCACAGCTACAGAGCACAGCTACAGAGCACAGCTACAGAGCACAGCTACAGAGCACAGCTACAGAGCACAGCTACAGAGCTACAGAGCACAGCTACAGAGCACAGCTACAGAGCACAGCTACAGAGCACAGCTACAGAGCTACAGAGCACAGCTACAGAGCACAGCTACAGAGCTACAGAGCACAGCTACATAGCTACAGAGCACAGCTACAGAGCACAGCTACAGAGTTACAGAGCACAGCTACAGAGCAAAGCTACAGAGCACAGCTAAAGAGTACAGCTGCAGAGCGACAGAGCACAGCTACAGAGCACAGCGACAGAGCTACAGAGCACAGCGACAGAGCTACAGAGCACAGCTACAGAGCACTGCTACAGAGCACAGTGACAGAGCTACAGAGCACAGCTACAAGAGCTACAGAGCACAGCTACAGAGCACAGAGCACAGCTACAAGAGCTACAGAGCACAGCTACAAGAGCTACAGAGCACAGCTACAAGAGCTACAGAGCACAGCTGTGTCAGGACACAATACAGAGGAAATGACTAACTCAAGCAGACACAGAAACAGATTATACTTATGCCGTTTCATGTGGGTTGAAAAGAGCAGCTACGGAAATCTATTGTTACATAAATCACATAGGAAATATCAGATTCAGGGAGAACAACATCTGAGTCTTACAGAGCAAAAGTTCAAAGCCCCCAAAAAAACTCAACTTCAATAACTTCTGTATAATGGCAAAGCATTTCCTTACACTGTGTGTTCACCACCACCGATTCATTCCTAAATACACAGACCGTTTTTCCTCTGAAGAGAACACAGCACTTACATAATAATGCACTTGCACAGTCAGAGCAAATAAAGAACATGGGGAAAAAAATAATAATTTAAAAAAAATCTACAGTGACAGGATGGAGGAAAATGACATGTTTCTCCACTTCACAACAACCACCATTTTAGATTTTTACATAAAAACTAAAAATGAGAAACATGGAATCTCAACATCTCACAACAACAAAACCAGTAAGAAAAAAAGAATAGAGCATTTTATAGGTTAAAAAGACAAACCTAAATGTATTTGAGTATTTCTTCTCCTTTAAGAGATGCGAGCCATAAAAAGCAGAGGGAGGGAGGCTGAAAACATTCACGGAAAGCGAAGCAGACTACCAACACATTTACTTTCAGCTTCCCGAGGCAGGCAAGCCCTGCTCCCCACTCCCGTACCTTTCTCCAGTTAATAATCTCAGACAACGTCTCTCTCCAACCAAGTAACTCCAGAGAAAAACGTGTTCGAGTCCCGGGGAGAACACTCCACACTGCTCTACGGCAAGCCACAGGTAATACAGGAAAAATCAGAGGGGGCAAATCCACAAGGTCTCTGAAGGAACAAATGGGCTTTTTTTTTTTACAAGCAAGAAATAGCTTGTCACTCTGTGCTCTCCCACTACAAAGGGGACAGCTTTACATGTGATCTTTCTGCAAGAGAGCCTCTGGTCGGCAGCAGCCTTGAAAACCTGGAGCGGCACAGGAGCCCAGTGGAGTGGAGCCCTAGAGAGCCTCTGATCGGCAGCAGGCTAGAAAACCTGGAGCGGCACAGGAGCCCAGTGGAGTGGAGCCCTAGAGAGCCTCTGGTCGGCAGCAGCCTGGAAAACCTGGATCGATTTTTACTCTGGCACGACCCGGGTTTCTACTCTGGCAGCATCTACTCAGCTCCCTCTAGCCTGATGTGATGTGAGGACTGCTAAAGCTGGCTTTATGGGTTCTCTAGCCTTCACAGTCCATGTATCTACACTGACCCGGTCCAAATCACAACCTTCCCTGTTTTCATTACAACCCTCAAAGCCACTGGCTTCTGCCTGCCATTAAGAGGAAGCTACAGCATCTCAGGGGCTTGGAGTGAACACACACACACACACACACACACACACACACACACACACACACACACACACACACAGGGAGGAGAGAGAGGGAGGAAGGGAGGAACAATGTGTGTAAAGCAAGGTGTTGGCAACAGTAAAAGGAGACAAGTGAGAGGTAAAAGCAGGAGTGGACTTCCTGTGAGTCCTGTATGTGGACTTCCTGTGAGTCCTGTATGTGGACTTCCTGTGAGTCCTGTATGTGGACTTCCTGTGAGTCCTGTATGTGGACTTCCTGTGAGTCCTGTATGTGGACTTCCTGTGAGTCCTGTATGTGTTTGATACCAGGCCGTTTTCACGTAGCCAACGTTATGTAACCACAGATTGTTTACACACTCAGGTCTGCTCTGGTCAGGGAGAGAAGAAGAATTTCACAGATGTAGCTAACAGGTTATTTCCCCCCCCCCACACAGGAAGTCAACAGTTGCAAAATAAAAACTGGACAATCTGTGGCCATTATTACACAAAAAAAGAAGAAGTCTATTGCAATAAGTAAAAGACAACAACTTATAATTTACATTTCTGCAGAAGCTGCAGTGATTAACTACATTAGCCCAGACTTGAACACAAGCAACAACAGTTGAACACAAGCAACAACAGTTGAACACAAGCAACAACAGATGAACACAAGCAACAACAGTTGAACACAAGCAACAACAGTTGAACACAAGCAACAACAGTTGAACACAAGCAACAACAGTTGAACACAAGCAACAACAGTTGAACACAAGCAACAACAGTTGAACACAAGCAACAACAGTTGAACACAAGCAACAACAGTTGAACACAAGCAACAACAGTTGAACACAAGCAACAACAGTTGAACACAAGCAACAACAGTTGAACACAAGCAACAACAGTTGAACACAAGCAACAACAGTTGAACACAAGCAACAACAGTTGAACACAAGCAACAACAGTTGAACACAAGCAACAACACACCAAACAAGTCCCTTCATGAACATATAGTACAATAATAATATTAATACAGAATTCTATATGTGGCAAATGCCTTCTAAATGTTATTCCCCGACTGAGGCAGTTACCTACTCTACCAGAGGCCTTGTCTGAAAGCAAACGAGGACAGCTTCATGAGCGACTGAGGCAGTTACCTACTCTACCAGAGGCCTTGTCTGAAAGCAAACGAGGACAGCTTCATGAACGACTGAGGCAGTTACCTACTCTACCAGAGGCCTCGTCTGAAAGCAAACGAGGACAGCTTCATGAACGACTGAGGCAGTTACCTACTCTACCAGAGGCCTTGTCTGAAAGCAAACGAGGACAGCTTCATGAACGACTGAGGCAGTTACCTACTCTACCAGAGGCCGTGTCTGAAAGCAAACGAGGACAGCTTCATGAGTGACTGAGGCAGTTACCTACTCTACCAGAGGCCTCGTCTGAAAGCAAACGAGGACAGCTTCATGAGCGACTGAGGCAGTTACCTACTCTACCAGAGGCCTTGTCTGAAAGCAAACGAGGACAGCTTCATGAACGACTGAGACAGTTACCTACTCTACCAGAGGCCTCGTCTGAAAGCAAACGAGGACAGCTTCATGAGCGACTGAGGCAGTTACCTACTCTACCAGAGGCCTCGTCTGAAAGCAAACGAGGACAGCTTCATGAACGACTGAGGCAGTTACCTACTCTACCAAAGGCCTTGTCTGAAAGCAAACGAGGACAGCTTCATGAGCGACTGAGGCAGTTACCTACTCTACCAGAGGCCTCGTCTGAAAGCAAACGAGGACAGCTTCATGAACGACTGAGGCAGTTACCTACTCTACCAGAGGCCTCGTCTGAAAGCAAACGAGGACAGCTTCATGAACGACTGAGGCAGTTACCTACTCTACCAGAGGCCTTGTCTGAAAGCAAACGAGGACAGCTTCATGAGCGACTGAGGCAGTTACCTACTCTACCAGAGGCCTCGTCTGAAAGCAAACGAGGACAGCTTCATGAACGACTGAGGCAGTTACCTACTCTACCAGAGGCCTTGTCTGAAAGCAAACGAGGACAGCTTCATGAGCGACTGAGGCAGTTACCTACTCTACCAGAGGCCTTGTCTGAAAGCAAACAAGGACAGCTTCATGAACGACTGAGGCAGTTACCTACTCTACCAGAGGCCTTGTCTGAAAGCAAACGAGGACAGCTTCATGAGCGACTGAGGCAGTTACCTACTCTACCAGAGGCCTCGTCTGAAAGCAAACGAGGACAGCTTCATGAACGACTGAGGCAGTTACCTACTCTACCAGAGGCCTTGTCTGAAAGCAAACGAGGGCTTCATGAGCGACTGAGGCAGTTACCTACTCTACCAGAGGCCTCGTCTGAAAGCAAACGAGGACAGCTTCATGAACGACTGAGGCAGTTACCTACTCTACCAGAGGCCTCGTCTGAAAGCAAACGAGGACAGCTTCATGAACGACTGAGGCAGTTACCTACTCTACCAGAGGCCTCGTCTGAAAGCAAACGAGGACAGCTTCATGAACGACTGAGGCAGTTACCTACTCTACCAGAGGCCTCGTCTGAAAGCAAACGAGGACAGCTTCATGAACGACTGAGGCAGTTACCTACTCTACCAGAGGCCTCGTCTGAAAGCAAACGAGGACAGCTTCATGAACGACTGAGGCAGTTACCTACTCTACCAGAGGCCTCGTCTGAAAGCAAACGAGGACAGCTTCATGAACGACTGAGGCAGTTACCTACTCTACCAGAGGCCTTGTCTGAAAGCAAACGAGGACAGCTTCATGAGCGACTGAGGCAGTTACCTACTCTACCAGAGGCCTCGTCTGAAAGCAAACGAGGACAGCTTCATGAACGACTGAGGCAGTTACCTACTCTACCAGAGGCCTCGTCTGAAAGCAAACGAGGACAGCTTCATGAACGACTGAGGCAGTTACCTACTCTACCAGAGGCCTCGTCTGAAAGCAAACGAGGGCTTCATGAGCGACTGAGGCAGTTACCTACTCTACCAGAGGCCTCGTCTGAAAGCAAACGAGGACAGCTTCATGAACGACTGAGGCAGTTACCTACTCTACCAGAGGCCTCGTCTGAAAGCAAACGAGGACAGCTTCATGAACGACTGAGGCAGTTACCTACTCTACCAGAGGCCTTGTCTGAAAGCAAACGAGGACAGCTTCATGAGCGACTGAGGCAGTTACCTACTCTACCAGAGGCCTCGTCTGAAAGCAAACGAGGACAGCTTCATGAACGACTGAGGCAGTTACCTACTCTACCAGAGGCCTTGTCTGAAAGCAAACGAGGGCTTCATGAGCGACTGAGGCAGTTACCTACTCTACCAGAGGCCTCGTCTGAAAGCAAACGAGGACAGCTTCATGAACGACTGAGGCAGTTACCTACTCTACCAGAGGCCTCGTCTGAAAGCAAACGAGGACAGCTTCATGAACGACTGAGGCAGTTACCTACTCTACCAGAGGCCTTGTCTGAAAGCAAACGAGGACAGCTTCATGAACGACTGAGGCAGTTACCTACTCTACCAGAGGCCTCGTCTGAAAGCAAACGAGGACAGCTTCATGAACGACTGAGGCAGTTACCTACTCTACCAGAGGCCTTGTCTGAAAGCAAACGAGGACAGCTTCATGAACGACTGAGGCAGTTACCTACTCTACCAGAGGCCTCGTCTGAAAGCAAACGAGGACAGCTTCATGAACGACTGAGGCAGTTACCTACTCTACCAGAGGCCTTGTCTGAAAGCAAACGAGGACAGCTTCATGAGCGACTGAGGCAGTTACCTACTCTACCAGAGGCCTCGTCTGAAAGCAAACGAGGACAGCTTCATGAACGACTGAGGCAGTTACCTACTCTACCAGAGGCCTTGTCTGAAAGCAAACGAGGGCTTCATGAGCGACTGAGGCAGTTACCTACTCTACCAGAGGCCTTGTCTGAAAGCAAACGAGGACAGCTTCATGAACGACTGAGGCAGTTACCTACTCTACCAGAGGCCTTGTCTGAAAGCAAACGAGGACAGCTTCATGAACGACTGAGGCAGTTACCTACTCTACCAGAGGCCTTGTCTGAAAGCAAACGAGGGCTTCATGAACGACTGAGGCAGTTACCTACTCTACCAGAGGCCTCGTCTGAAAGCAAACGAGGACAGCTTCATGAACGACTGAGGCAGTTACCTACTCTACCAGAGGCCTCGTCTGAAAGCAAACGAGGACAGCTTCATGAACGACTGAGGCAGTTACCTACTCTACCAGAGGCCTCGTCTGAAAGCAAACGAGGACAGCTGAACGCTCTGTTGAACTCTGTGTAATAACCTGAAACTGTAATCATCTGGAGCTCAGTGGTTACAGCCTGGGGTCGACAGGGATGCTGCATGTGGTTATTTGATTCATTTATTTATTTATTTTGAAGTATTTGTTCTTCCGAAAACAGCAGCTGGGAGTATTAATGGTATTATAAGCAATTTTATATTACTTTTATAATACTCTTTAATATACTAAAGTCGCTGCTAAAATTGACTAGATTTGATCACCGAGATATGTTATGTTTACAAGAGTCCGTTACTGGTTGTCCTCAAGAGCTTAAGACAGTGATGTGGTGATCGCCGGGATGGAAAAGGCTGGGAAACACTACTGTAGAGGACACGCTATCAGACTAAAACATCATAACACAAGTTCCAAATGTAGTAAATTAAATGACAAGCTCTGGGCTATAGACAACCTTTTCAGTTGATAACACCAGCACATCATTTAGTCTTACAGAACCAGGCTGATAATGACCACATAATGTAGCCGTATTCCATATAGAACCAGGCTGATAATGACCACATAATGTAGCTGTATTCCATATAGAACCAGGCTGATAATGACCACATCATGTAGCCGTATTCCATACAGAACCAGGCTGATAATGACCACATAATGTAGCCGTATTCCATATAGAACCAGGTTGATAATGACCACATAATGTAGCCGTATTCCATACAGAACCAGGCTGATAATGACCACATAATGTAGCTGTATTCCATACAGAACCAGGCTGATAATGACCACATAATGTAGCTGTATTCCATATAGAACCAGGCTGATAGAACATAATGTAGGCTGAACCAGGCTGATAATGACCACATAATGTAGCCGTATTCCATACAGAACCAGGCTGATAATGACCACATAATGTAGCTGTATTCCATACAGAACCAGGCTGATAATGACCACATAATGTAGCTGTATTCCATATAGAACCAGGCTGATAATGACCACATAATGTAGCCGTATTCCATATAGAACCAGGCTGATAATGACCACATAATGTAGCCGTATTCCATACAGAACCAGGCTGATAATGACCACATAATGTAGCTGTATTCCATATAGAACCAGGCTGATAATGACCACATAATGTAGCTGTATTCCATACAGAACCAGGCTGATAATGACCACATAATGTAGCTGTATTCCATACAGAACCAGGCTGATAATGACCACATAATGTAGCTGTATTCCATACAGAACCAGGCTGATAATGACCACATAATGTAGCTGTATTCCATATAGAACCAGGCTGATAATGACCACATAATGTAGCCGTATTCCATACAGAACCAGGCCGATAATGACCACATAATGTAGCCGTATTCCATACAGAACCAGGCTGATAATGACCACATAATGTAGCCGTATTCCATATAGAACCAGGCTGATAATGACCACATAATGTAGCCGTATTCCATACAGAACCAGGCCGATAATGACCACATAATGTAGCCGTATTCCATATAGAACCAGGCCGATAATGACCACATAATGTAGCCGTATTCCATACAGAACCAGGCTGATAATGACCATCTTGTAAATTAGCATGGCCTTGTGTTCTTACATTGATTTGGATAGATTCACTCAGGGTTCAACGGTAACTTTTTTCTCTCTCTGGCAGTTAATAAATGCATGTTTTCTCTCTATACTCAGCTATTAATAGGCTACATTTGGCTATTAATTAACGATGTATTAAATAGCTGTATGATATAATTTAGCAATGTAAGACATTAATATATTCTTTATAATTGCATTGCATGATTATTTTTTACAAGTAGGCTTGTCATTTAAAAAATGATTTTACATCTAAAAAAAGAAAAGATTAAAAAGAGATAATATAACAAAACAAGATGTCTTTTTGTAGACTATCAACAGTGTCAAGACAGACAACTAAAACGATAGCCTATGAATGATCAGATGTCTTTTTGTAGACTATCAACAGTGTCAAGACAGACAACTAAAACGATAGCCTATGAATGATCAGATGTCTTTTTGTAGACTATCAACAGTGTCAAGACAGACAACTAAAACGATAGCCTATGAATGATCAGATGTCTTTTTGTAGACTATCAACAGTGTCTTTTGTAAGACAGACAACTAAAACGATAGCCTATGAATGATCAGATGTCTTTTTGTAGACTATCAACAGTGTCAAGACAGACAACTAAAACCCTATGAATGATCAGATGTCTTTTTGTAGACTATCAACAGTGTCAAGACAGACAACTAAAACGATAGCCTATGAATGATCAGATGTCTTTTTGTAGACTATCAACAGTGTCAAGACAGACAACTAAAACGATAGCCTATGAATGATCAGATGTCTTTTTGTAGACTATCAACAGTGTCAAGACAGACAACTAAAACGATAGCCTATGAATGATCAGATGTCTTTTTGTAGACTATCAACAGTGTCAAGACAGACAACTAAAACGATAGCCTATGAATGATCAGATGTCTTTTTGTAGACTATCAACAGTGTCAAGACAGACAACTAAAACGATAGCCTATGAATGATCAGATGTCTTTTTGTAGACTATCAACAGTGTCAAGACAGACAACTAAAACGATAGCCTATGAATGATCAGATGTCTTTTTGTAGACTATCAACAGTGTCAAGACAGACAACTAAAACGATAGCCTATGAATGATCAGATGTCTTTTTGTAGACTATCAACAGTGTCAAACAGACAACTAAAACGATAGCCTATGAATGATCAGATGTCTTTTTGTAGACTATCAACAGTGTCAAGACAGACAACTAAAACGATAGCCTATGAATGATCAGATGTCTTTTTGTAGACTATCAACAGTGTCAAGACAGACAACTAAAACGAATGATGAATGATCAGATTTCTTTTTTGGGACAGCTTTTTTCACCACCCTGACAAAGTGGGAAGTCAAAAACACTTCGCTAGATTGCTAACTCTAAATATGATCATGTTGCTAAATAGATGAATGAATTAGCCTACATGGCTACCAGTACATGTAATGTCCTAACAAAACCGTTCCAGACCTAGGCTTATACAGTCTACTTGATGTAGGCCAAAGATGTTACGGAGTTACAGTTCATATTCTATGGATTTCACATGACTTGGCCCATCCACTGGGGAGCCAGGCCAAGCCAATTAGAATGAGTATTTCCCCGTCAAAACGGCTTTATTACAGACAGAAATTCTCCTGAGCACCTCCCTCTCCACCTTCTCAGACGATGCCGCAGGTGAAGAAGCCAGATGTGGAGGTCCTGGGTTGGCATGGCTACACGCAGTCTGAGGTTTTCTGAAGCCGGTTGAATGTACAGCCAAAATCTCTAAAAAAAATAAATTGGAGGCGGCTTATGGTAGAGGAATGAACACTCAATTATCTTGCAAACAGCTCTGTTGGACATGTCTGCAGTCAGAATGCCAATTGCACACTCCCTTAAAAGCTTTGTGCATATGGAACATTTCAGGGATCAATGACATTTCTGTCCGGTAGGATGTGATTATCCTCTCTGTAACTGGAACAGTAGATGCTTCGAAAATAGTATTTTTCCAGCAATTGTATTTTGAGCAAAGGCCATATGGTTGTGTTTATTAGAATGCACCTCTCTCTCTCACTATCAACAGTGGGGAAAAGGGCGTGGCTCTCTCCGTGTCACAGTGGGTAAAGGGCGTGGCTCTCTCCGTGTCACAGTGGGTAAAGGGCGTGGCTCTCTCCGTGTCACAGTGGGGAAAAGGGCGTGGCTCTCTCCGTGTCACAGTGGGGAAAAGGGCGTGGCTCTCTCCGTGTCACAGTGGGGAAAAGGGCGTGGCTCTCTCCGTGTCACAGTGGGTAAAGGGCGTGGCTCTCTCCGTGTCACAGTGGGTAAAGGGGCGTGGCTCTCTCCGTGTCACAGTGGGGAAAAGGGCGTGGCTCTCTCCGTGTCACAGTGGGGAAAAGGGCATGGCTCTCTCCGTGTCACAGTGGGTAGAGGGCGTGGCTCTCTCCGTGTCACAGTGGGTAGAGGGCGTGGCTCTCTCCGTGTCACAGTGGGTAGAGGGCGTGGCTCTCTCATTGTCACAGTGGGTAGAGGGCGTGGCTATCTCCGTGTCACAGTGGGGAGAGGGCGTGGCTATCTCCGTGTCACAGTGGGGAGAGGGCGTGGCTCTCTCCGTGTCACAGTGGGAAGAGGGCGTGGCTCTCTCCGTGTCACAGTGGGGAGAGGGCGTGGCTCTCTCCGTGTCACAGTGGGGAGAGGGCGTGGCTATCTCCGTGTCACAGTGGGGAGAGGGCGTGGCTCTCTCCGTGTCACAGTGGGGAGAGGGTGTGGCTCTCTCCGTGTCACAGTGGGTAGAGGGCGTGGCTCTCTCCGTGTCACAGTGGGGAGAGGGCGTGGCTCTCTCCGTGTCACAGTGGGTAGAGGGCGTGGCTCTCTCCGTGTCACAGTGGGTAGAGGGCGTGGCTATCTCCGTGTCACAGTGGGTAGAGGGCGTGGCTATCTCCGTGTCACAGTGGGGAGAGGGCGTGGCTATCTCCGTGTCACAGTGGGGAGAGGGCGTGGCTCTCTCACACAGCAGCCGACAGCGAAACAGGAACAGGTAGATACTGGTTTATTTTTGGTCAATTGCACATTGTTTGAATAAATCATTTAAAATAGCTAATTGTGAACCAAAAACTACTGTGACTAGTGGGTAATTTTTTTCCGTTGAAATCAGAGGGCTGGCTATCTCCGTGTCACAATAAAACATTTGTGTCTCACTGCAGCCGACGTCAGGAACAGGTAGATACTGGTTTATTTTTGGTGTTTTGCACATTGTTTGAATAAATAATGTTAAAATAGCTAGCTGTGAACCTAAAACTACTGTGACTGACTTAATTATTTTTTTAGAAATCATGGCACCAGTTTCCAATAAAACATTTGTGCTGCTAACCTACCACAGAATGGTCTGACTCCTTATTGGTGGCAGTTTAGAGCCATGGAGCTGTTTCCCCGGTAGCTGCTAACCTACCACAGACTGACTCCTTATCAGTTTAGAGCCATGGAGCAGTTTCCCCGGTAGCTGCTAACCTACCACAGACTGACTCCTTATCAGTTTAGAGCCACGGAGCTGTTTCCCCGGTAGCTGCTAACCTACCACAGACTGACTCCTTATCAGTTTAGAGCCACGGAGCTGTTTCCCCGGTAGCTGCTAACCTACCACAGACTGACTCCTTATCAGTTTAGAGCCACGGAGCTGTTTCCCCGGTAGCTGCTAACCTACCACAGACTGACTCCTTATCAGTTTAGAGCCATGGAGCTGTTTCCCCGGTAGCTGCTAACCTACCACAGACTGACTCCTTATCAGTTTAGAGCCATGGAGCTGTTTCCCCGGTAGCTGCTAACCTACCACAGACTGACTCCTTATCAGTTTAGAGCCATGGAGCTGTTTCCCCGGTAGCTGCTAACCTACCACAGACTGACTCCTTATCAGTTTAGAGCCACGGAGCTGTTTCCCCGGTAGCTGCTAACCTACCACAGACTGACTCCTTATCAGTTTAGAGCCATGGAGCTGTTTCCCGGTAGCTGCTAACCTACCACAGACTGACTCCTTATCAGTTTAGAGCCATGGAGCTGTTTCCCCGGTAGCTGCTAACCTACCACAGACTGACTCCTTATCAGTTTAGAGCCATGGAGCTGTTTCCCCCGGTAGCTGCTAACCTTCCACAGACTGACTCCTTATCAGTTTAGAGCCATGGAGCTGTTTCCCCGGTAGCTGCTAACCTTCCACAGACTGACTCCTTATCAGTTTAGAGCCACGGAGCTGTTTCCCCGGTAGCTGCTAACCTTCCACAGACTGACTCCTTATCAGTTTAGAGCCATGGAGCTGTTTCCCCGGTAGCTGCTAACCTTCCACAGACTGACTCCTTATCAGTTTAGAGCCACGGAGCTGTTTCCCCGGTAGCTGCTAACCTACCACAGACTGATCAGTTCAGAGCCATGGAGCTGTTTCCCCGGTAGCTGCTAACCTTCCACAGACTGACTCCTTATCAGTTTAGAGCCACGGAGCTGTTTCCCCGGTAGCTGCTAACCTACCACAGACTGACTCCTTATCAGTTTAGAGCCACGGAGCTGTTTCCCCGGTAGCTGCTAACCTGACCACAGTTCACCATGGAGCTGACTCTAACCTACCACAGACTGACTCAGTTTAGAGCCACGGAGCTGTTTCCCCGGTAGCTGCTAACCTACCACAGACTGACTCCTTATCAGTTTAGAGCCATGGAGCTGTTTCCCCGGTAGCTGCTAACCTACCACAGACTGACTCCTTATCAGTTTAGAGCCATGGAGCTGTTTCCCCGGTAGCTGCTAACCTACCACAGACTGACTCCTTATCAGTTTAGAGCCATGGAGCTGTTTCCCCGGTAGCTGCTAACCTACCACAGACTGACTCCTTATCAGTTTAGAGCCATGGAGCTGTTTCCCCGGTAGCTGCTAACCTACCACAGACTGACTCCTTATCAGGGTAGATCAAGACAGCCGAATGCTCTGTTATAATGATGTGCGTAATAACCTGCATCTGGGACGGGGCTGACTGTCCGGCCAGCTAGATGACCGGCATGATGAGTGCGGAGGTGAGGTAGTTGATTAGCCAGCAGATGGAGCCAGCTATAATAGGTGCGAGAGAGGCACATTCCTGTCCTGTGTGTTGGGTCATCCTCATCCTACCTTCACACACAGGAGGAGGGGGGGGGGATCTCTCTTCCACACTCCTCTCTACATACAATCCATGCATGGTTAGTCATTTAACCTTTTGACTTCTTCAGTTGAATTGACTAATCAGGGCTTAGATTTCACTATGAAGTAAAGCTAATTGAGATGTTATTATAATAGTGTGTATTAAGATGTATTCAAAAGTACATATAAAGCCTACTGACCATACTGAGAAAGGAGGCTCTACAGTACGACTACAGTACAGTTAGTGTGTGCGATATTCATTTAGCGTGATGTATTCAAAAGTACATATAAAGCCTACTGACCATACTGAGAAAGGAGGCTCTACAGTACGACTACAGTACAGTTAGTGTGTGAGATATTCATTTAGCGTGATGTATTCAAAAGTGAATGACTACTGACCATACTGAGAAAGGAGGCTCTACAGTACGACTACAGCACAGTTAGTGTGTAAGATATTCATTTAGCGTGATGTATTCAAAAGTACATATAAAGCCTACTGACCATACTGAGAAAGGAGGCTCTACAGTACGACTACAGTACAGTTAGTGTGTGCGATATTCATTTAGCGTGATGTATTTAAAAGTGGATGACTACTGACCATACTGAGAAAGGAGGCTCTACAGTACGACTACAGTACAGTTAGTGTGTAAGATATTCATTTAGCGTGATGTATTCAAAAGTGAATGACTACTGACCATACTGAGAAAGGAGGCTCTACAGTACGACTACAGTACAGTTAGTGTGTAAGATATTCATTTAGCGTGATGTATTTAAAAGTGGATGACTACTGACCATACTGAGGAAGGAGGAAAGGAGGCTCTACAGTACGACTACAGCACAGTTAGTGTGTAAGATATTCATTTAGCGTGATGTATTTAAAAGTGAATGACTACTGTATAAAACATGTGATGAACCTAGTAGTTGAGACCTTTAAGTTCCTTGGTGTCCACATCGCCAACAAACTAACATGGTCCAAACACACCAAGACAGTCGTGAAGAGGGCACGACAAAACCTATTCCCCGTCAGGAGACTGAAAAGATTTGGCATGGGTCCCCAGATCCTCAAAAAGTTCTACAGCTGCACCATCAAGAGCATCACCGCCTGGTATGGCAACTGCTCGGCCTCCGACCGCAAGGCACTACAGAGGGTAGTGCGAAAGGCCCAGTACATCACTGAGGCCAAGCTTCCTGCCATCCAGGACCTCTATACCAAACGGTGTCAGAGGAAGGTCCTAGAAATGGTCAAAGACTCCAGCCACCCAAGTCATATCCTGTTCTCTCTGCTACCGCAAGGTAAGTGGTACCGGAGCCCCAAGTCTAGGTCCAAGAGGCTTCTACCTCCAGGCCACAAGGCTCCTGAACAGTAAATCAAATGACTACCCAGACTATTTACACCCCCCCCCCCACGCTGCTGCTACTCTCTGTTAGTATATATGTAAAGTCACTCTGCTACCTACATGTACATATTACCTCAATTACCTCGACTAACACAGACTATGTACCAGTACCCCCTGTATATAGCCTCCATATTGACTCTGTTCCGGTACCCCCTGTATATAGCCTCCACATTGACTCTGTTCCGGTACCCCCCTGTATATGGCCTCCACATTGACTCTGTACCGGTACCCCCTGTATATGGCCTCCACATTGACTCTGTTCCGGTACCCCCTGTATATGGCCTCCACATTGACTCTGTTCCGGTACCCCCTGTATATGGCCTCCACATTGACTCTGTACCGGTACCCCCCTGTATACGGCCTCCACATTGACTCTGTTCCGGTACCCCCTGTATATGGCCTCCACATTGACTCTGTTCCGGTACCCCCTGTATATGGCCTCCACATTGACTCTGTACCGGTACCCCCTGTATATGGCCTCGCTATTGTTATTTTACTGCTGCTATTTAATTACTTGTTACTTTTATTTATTATATTTTTTGGGGGTATTTTTCTTAAAACTGCATTGTTGGTTAAGGGCTTGTAAGTAACTGTTGTATTCAGCATTTCACTGTAAGGTCTACACGTTGTATTCATCATTTCACTGTAAGGTCTACACGTTGTATTCATCATTTCACGGTAAGGTCTACACATTGTATTCATCATTTCACGGTAAGGTCTACACATTGTATTCAGCATTTCACGGTAAGGTCTACACATTGTATTCAGCATTTCACGGTAAGGTCTACACGTTGTATTCAGCATTTCACGGTAAGGTCTACACATTGTATTCAGCATTTCACGGTAAGGTCTACACATTGTATTCAGCATTTCACTGTAAGGTCTACACGTTGTATTCAGCATTTCACTGTAAGGTCTACACATTGTATTCAGCATTTCACGGTAAGGTCTACACATTGTATTCAGCATTTCACGGTAAGGTCTACACGTTGTATTCATCATTTCACGGTAAGGTCTACACGTTGTATTCAGCATTTCACTGTAAGGTCTACACGTTGTATTCAGCATTTCACGGTAAGGTCTACACGTTGTATTCATCATTTCACGGTAAGGTCTACACGTTGTATTCAGCATTTCACGGTAAGGTCTACACGTTGTATTCAGCATTTCACTGTAAGGTCTACACGTTGTATTCAGCATTTCACTGTAAGGTCTACACCTTGTATTCAGCATTTCACTTCTGCATTTCACTGTTCTACGTTGTATTCAGCATTTCACGGTAAGGTCTACACATTGTATTCAGTTTCACTGTAAGGTCTACACCTTGTATTCAGCATTTCACTGTAAGGTCTACACGTTGATTCAGTTTCACGGTAAGGTCTACACATTGTATTCAGCATTTCACTGTAAGGTCTACACATTGTATTCAGCATTTCACTGTAAGGTCTACACATTGTATTCAGCATTTCACTGTAAGGTCTACACATTGTTATTCAGCATTTAATTACGGTAATTTATTACATTTTGTATTCAGCATTTCACGGTAAGGTTAACGTTGTATTCAGCATTTCACGGTAAGGTCTACACGTTGTATTCAGCATTTCACTGTAAGGTCTACACGTTGTATTCAGCATTTCACGGTAAGGTCTACACGTTGTATTCAGCATTTCACGGTAAGGTCTACACGTTGTATTCAGCATTTCACTGTAAGGTCTACACGTTGTATTCAGCATTTCACTGTAAGGTCTACACGTTGTACTCAGCATTTCCCTTTAAGGTCTACACCTTGTACTCAGCATTTCCCTTTAAGGTCTACACCTTGTATTCAGCATTTCACGGTAAGGTCTACACATTGTATTCAGCATTTCACTGTAAGGTCTACACATTGTATTCAGCATTTCACTGTAAGGTCTACACATTGTATTCAGCATTTCACTGTAAGGTCTACATTTACATTACATTTACATTTAAGTCATTTAGCAGACGCTCTTATCCAGAGCGACTTACAAATTGTATTCAGCATTTCACTGTAAGGTCTACACATTGTATTCAGCATTTCACGGTAAGGTCTACACGTTGTATTCAGCATTTCACTGTAAGGTCTACACGTTGTATTCAGCATTTCACGGTAAGGTCTACACATTGTATTCAGCATTTCACTGTAAGGTCTACACCTTGTATTCAGCATTTCACGGTAAGGTCTACACATTGTATTCAGCATTTCACTGTAAGGTCTACACATTGTATTCAGCATTTCACTGTAAGGTCTACACATTGTATTCAGCATTTCACTGTAAGGTCTACACGTTGTATTCAGCATTTCACGGTAAGGTCTACACATTGTATTCGGCGCATGTGACAAATACAATTTGATTTGATGCATTATTCTGTTAGAAAGCTCAGAATAGTCACTTGTTTTGGTATTTATTATTTAACTATGATTTGTGTGTTTTTGTTTCACATCTTTAAATTGCGGTCGTTTAAAAAAAAAAAAAAATTCAATTGGATATAAATCGCTGCAGTCAGCTTTATAGTTCAACAGCCCGTTCCCGCCACAAATTAACGGACAGTCCGATCAGCGAATGAGCATTACGGCGGGACTGCCGAGCAGCCAATGGAAATGTAACCCGATACCCCAGTCATTTCAGTCCAACTGAATTAAAGCAGGGAAGCGGGGCTGTCAGACAGCACTGAGGTGAAGCCATTTGATGAAACACAAGTTGATTTATAAGCGAATTACCTTGATAGAAGAATTAAATTATAACGAAAGTACGATTAACATTTAAGAGGTTAATGGTTAATAAGCAGCATCAGTAAAGAGCTACTCTATCGATGACTAGCAACAATTAACAATTGTCTCTGTTCTGATCCCTAACCCCTACATCCTGTTTCCATTGATCATCCTTGAGATGTTTCTACAACTTGATTGGAGTCAACCTGTGGTAAATTCAATTGATTGGACATGATTTAGAAAAGGCACACACCTGTCTATATAAGGTCCCATAGTTGACAGTGGATGTCAGAGCAAAAACCAAGCCACGAGGTTGAAGGAATTGTCCGTAGAGCTCAGAGACAGGATTGTGTCGAGCCACAGATCTGGTGAAGGATACCAAGAAATGTCTGCAGTATTGAAGGTCCCCAAGAACACAGTGGCCTCCATCATTCTTAAATGGAATACGTTTGGAACCACCAAGACTCGTCCTAGAGCTGGACGCCCGGGCCAAACTGAGCAATCGGGGGAGAAGGGCCTTGGTCAGGGACGTGACCAACAAACTAATGGTCACTGACAGAGCTCCAGAGTTCTTCTGTGGAGATGGGAGAACCTTCCAGAAGGACAACCATCTCTGCAGCACTCCACCAATCAGACCTTTATGGTAGAGTGGCCAGACGGAAGCTACTCCTCAGTAAAAGGCACATTACAGCGCACTTGGAGTTTAGCAAAAGTCACTTAAAAGACTCTCAGATCATGAGAAACTAGATTGTCTGGTCTGATGAAACCAAGATTGAACTCTGTGGTCTGAACGCCAAGCTTCATGCCTGGAGGAAACCTGGCACCATCCCTGCGGTGAAGCATGGTGGTGGCAACATCATACTGTGGGGATGTTTTTCAGTGGCAGGGACTGGGAGACTAGTCAGGATCGAGGCAAAGATAACGGAGCAAAGTACAGAGATCCTTGATGAAAACCTGCTCCGGGGCGCTCAGGACCTCACAGTGGGGCGAAGGTTCACCTTCCAACAGGATAACGACCCTCAGGACACAGCCAAGACAACGCAGGAGTGGCTTCGGGACAAGTCTCTGAATGTCCTTGAGTGACCCAGCCAGAGCCCGGATCTGAACCCGATCGAACATCTCTGGAGAGACCTGAAAATAGCTGTGCAGCGACGCTCCCCATCCAACCTGACAGAGCTTGAGAGGATCTGCAGAGAAGAATGGGAGTAACTTCCCAAATACAGGTGTGCCAAGCTTGTAGCATCATACCCAAGAAGGCTGTAATCGTGCTTGAACAAAGCATTGAGTAATAGGTCTGAATATTTATGTAAATGTGGCGTTTTTCATTTATAAAAACCTGTTTCATTATATGGTATTGTGTGTAGATTGATAAGATTTTTTCATTTTTTCAAAAAATAAATCAATATTAGAATAAGGCTGTAACGTCACAAAATGTGGAAAAAGTCAAGGGGTCTGAATACGTTTGCTCAGTTGGTTGAGCTGTTCAGAGGCCTAACTGTACGTACTGCACACAATCCTCTCATCCTCCCTCCCCCCACTCCTTACTTTCCTTCTCTCTTTCTCCCTCCCTCCCTCTACATATCGGCTCCAGTTTAAGGCTCAATTTCAGCTGCTGCCAGGGATCTCTTCTCTCTCCCTTTATCTCTCTCCCTCCCTCCCTCCTTCATTCCCTCTCTCCTTACCTCTCCAGCCCCAGCTAATAAATCATACACCAATCTGCTTTACCGATCTCTCTGCTCTGCCTGTCTCTGCTCCAACTCTCCCTCTTCTCTTCCTGCTCCCTCCCTCCCTCTTCTCTGCCTGCTCCCTCCTTCTCTGCCTGCTCCCTCCCTCCCTCTTCTCTGCCTGCTCCCTCCCTCCCTCTTCTCTGCCTGATCCCTCCCTCCCTCTTCTCTGCCTGATCCCTCCCTCCCTCCCTCTTCTCTGCCTGCTCCCTCCCTCCCTCTTCTCTGCCTGCTCCCTCCCTCCCTCTTCTCTGCCTGATCCCTCTTCTCTGCCTGCTCCCTCCCTCCCTCTTCTCTGCTCCCTCCCTCCCTCCCTCTTATCTGCCTGCTCCCTCCCTCCCTGATCCCTCCCTCCCTCTTCTCTGCCTGCTCCCTCCCTCCCTCCCTGCTCCCTCCCTCCCTCCCTCTTCTCTGCCTACTCCCTCCCTCCCCCTTCTCTGCCTGCTCCCCCTCCCTGTTCTCTGCCTGCTCCCTCCCTCCCTCCCTCTTCTCTGCCTGCTCCCTCCCTCCCTCTTCTCTGCCTGCTCCCTCCCTCCCTCCCTCTTCCCTGCCTGCTCCCTCCCTCCCTCCCTCCCTCCTTCCCTCCCTGCTCCCTCTTCTCTGCCTGCTCCCTCCCTCCCTCTTCTCTGCCTGCTCCCCCTCCCTCTTCTCTGCCTGCTCCCCCTCCCTCTTCTCTGCCTGCTCCCTCCCTCCCTCTCCACCCTCTTCTCTGCCTGCTCCCTCCCTCCCTCTCCACCCTCTTCTCTGCCTGCTCCCCCCTCCCTCTCTCTGCCTGCTCCCCCTCCCTCTTCTCTGCCTACTCCCCCTCCCTCTTCTCTGCCTGCTCCCTCCCTCTTCTCTGCCTGCTCCCTCCCTCTTCTCTGCCTGCTCCCTCCCTCTTCTCTGCCTGCTCCCTCCCTCTTCTCTGCCTGCTCCCTCCCTCTTCTCTGCCTGCTCCCTCCCTCCCTCTCCACCCTCTTCTCTGCCTGCTCCCTCCCTCCCTCTTCTCTGCCTGCTCCCCCTCCATCTTCTCTGCCTGCTCCCTCCCTCTTCTCTGCCTGCTCCCTCCCTCTTCTCTGCCTGCTCCCTCCCTCTTCTCTGCCTGCTCCCTCCCTCTTCTCTGCCTGCTCCCTCTTCTCTGCCTGCTCCCTCCCTCCCTCCACCCTCTTCTCTGCCTGCTCCCTCCCTCCCTCTTCTCTGCCTGCTCCCCCTACATCTTCTCTGCCTGCTCCCTCCCTCTCTCCCTCCTCTGCCTACTCCCTCCTCTTCTCTTCCTGCTCCCTCCCTCCCTCTTCTCTGCCTGCTCTCTCCCTCTTCTCTGCCTTCTCCCTCCCTCTTCTCTGCCTACTCCCTCTTCTCTCCTGCTCCCTCCCTCCCTCTTCTCTGCCTGCTCCCTCCCTCCCTCCCTCCCTCTTCTCTGCCTGCTCCCTCCCTCCCTCCCTCTTCTCTTCCTGCTCCCTGCTCGCTCCCTCCTCTCTGCCTGATCCCTCCCTCCTCTCTGCCTGCTCCCTCCCTCCCTCCCTCCTCTCTGCCTGCTCCCTCCCTCCTCTCTGCCTGCTCCCTCCCTCCCTCCCTCCTCCTCTGCCTGCTCTGCTCCCTCCCTCCCTCCTCTCTGCCTGCTCCCCCTCCCTCCCTCCCTCCTCTCTGCCTGCTCCCTCCCTCCTCTCCGCCTGCTCCATCCCTCCTCTCTGCCTGCTCCCTCCCTCCTCTCTGCCTATTCCCTCCCTCCCTCTGCCTTCTCCTCCCTCCCTCCCTCTTCTCTGCCTGCTCCCTCCCTCTCCTCCCTCTCTCTGCCTGCTCCCTCCCTCCCTCCCCTCCCTCCCTCCCTCCTCCCTGCCTCCTCTCTGCCTGCCCTCCCTCCCTCCTCTCTGCCTGCTCCCTCCCTCCCTCCCTCTCTCTGCCTTCTCCCTCCCTCCCTCCCTCTTCTCTGCCTGCTCCCTCCCTCTCCTCCCTCTCTCTGCCTGCTCCCTCCCTCCCTCCCTCCCTCCTCTCTGCCTGCTCCCTCCCTCCCTCCTCTCTGCCTGCTCCCTCCCTCCCTCCCAATTCTCCCTCCCTCCCTCTCTGACGGCTCCCTCCCTTCCTCTTCTCTGCCTGTGTTCCCTCCCTCCCCCCTCTTCTCTTCTCTGCCCCTGCTCCTATAGCTCCAGCCCACTGTTGTTAGGCAACACAGTGGGGGAGGAGGGGCAGAGGAAGAGGGAGGGAGGAAAAAAGGAATGGGGAAGGAGGGTAGATGAAGGCAAGGTACAAAATCACCAGCCACTATGTGCGCTGAAACAACAGACTTCTCTCTGTCAGAGCGTTTCAGAGAGGCTGGCACATTCCACCTCTCTCTTTCCTCTCTGCTGTGTCTAATAGTACCTGTTTCTCTCTGCTGTGTCTAATAGTACCTGTTTCTCTCTGCTGTGTCTAATAGTACATGTTTCTCTCTGCAGTGTCTAATAGTACCTGTTTCTCTCTGCTGTGTGTAATAGTACCGGTTTCTCTCTGCTGTGTGTAATAGTACCTGTTTCTCTCTGTGTAATAGTACCCGTTTCTCTCTGCTGTGTCTAATAGGACCCGTTTCTCTCTGCTGTGTGTAATAGTACCTGTTTCTCTCTGCTGTGTGTAATAGTACCTGTTTCTCTCTGCTGTATCTAATAGTACCTGTTTCTCTCTGCTGTGTGTAATAGTACCTGTTTCTCTCTGCTGTGTGTAATAGTACCTGTTTCTCTCTGCTGTGTGTAATAGTACCTGTTTCTCTCTGCTGTGTCTAATAGTACCTGTTTCTCTCTGCTGTGTCTAATAGTACCTGTTTCCTCTCTGCTGTGTCTAATATGACCTGTTTCTCTCTGCTGTGTCTAATAGTACCTGTTTCTCTCTGCTGTGTGTAATAGTACCTGTTTCTCTCTGCTGTGTGTAATAGTACCTGTTTCTCTCTGCTGTGTGTAATAGTACCTGTTTCTCTCTGCTGTGTGTAATAGTACCTGTTTCTCTCTGCTGTGTCTAATAGTACCTGTTTCTCTCTGCTGTGTCTAATAGTACCTGTTTCTCTCTGCTGTGTTTAATAGTACCTGTTTCTCTCTGCTGTGTGTAATAGTACCTGTTTCTCTCTGTGTAATAGTACCTGTTTCTCTCTGCTGTGTCTAATAGTACCTGTTTCTCTCTGCTGTGTCTAATAGTACCTGTTTCTCTCTGCTGTGTTTAATAGTACCTGTTTCTCTCTGCTGTGTTTAATAGTACCTGTTTCTCTCTGCTGTGTGTAATAGTACCTGTTTCTCTCTGCTGTGTGTAATAGTACCTGTTTCTCTCTGCTGTGTGTAATAGTACCTGTTTCTCTCTGCTGTGTCTAATAGTACCTGTTTCTCTCTGCTGTGTCTAATAGTACCTGTTTCTCTCTGCTGTGTTTAATAGTACCTGTTTCTCTCTGCTGTGTGTAATAGTACCTGTTTCTCTCTGCTGTGTGTAATAGTACCTGTTTCTCTCTGCTGTGTCTAATTGTACCCGTTTCTCTCTGCTGTGTTTAATAGTACCTGTTTCTCTCTGCTGTGTGTAATAGTACCTGTTTCTCTCTGCTGTGTGTAATAGTACCTGTTTCTCTCTGCTGTGTTTAATAGTACCTGTTTCTCTCTGCTGTGTGTAATAGTACCTGTTTCTCTCTGCTGTGTGTAATAGTACCTGTTTCTCTCTGCTGTGTGTAATAGTACCTGTTTCTCTCTGCTGTGTGTAATAGTACCTGTTTCTCTCTGCTGTGTTTAATAGTACCTGTTTCTCTCTGCTGTGTGTAATAGTACCTGTTTCTCTCTGCTGTGTGTAATAGTACCTGTTTCTCTCTGCTGTGTGTAATAGTACCTGTTTCTCTCTGCTGTGTTTAATAGTACCTGTTTCTCTCTGCTGTGTGTAATAGTACCTGTTTCTCTCTGCTGTGTGTAATAGTACCTGTTTCTCTCTGCTGTGTGTAATAGTACCTGTTTCTCTCTGCTGTGTGTAATAGTACCTGTTTCTCTCTGCTGTGTGTAATAGTACCTGTTTCTCTCTGCTGTGTGTAATAGTACCTGTTTCTCTCTGCTGTGTGTAATAGTACCTGTTTCTCTCTGCTGTGTGTAATAGTACCTGTTTCTCTCTGTGTAATAGTACTGTTTCTCTCTGTGTAATAGTACCTGTTTCTCTCTGCTGTGTGTAATAGTACCTGTTTCTCTCTGCTGTTAGAATAGGTGACCTGTTTCTCTAAACTGCTATGTGTAATGTACCTGTTTCTCTCTGGGCTGATTGTAATAGAACCTGTTTCTCTCTGCTGATGTGTCCCAAAGTACCTGTTTCTCTCTGCTGTTGAATTAGGACCTGTTTCTCTCTGCTGTGTCAATAGTACCTGTTTCTCTCTGCTGTGTTTAATAGTACCTGTTTCTCTCTGCTGTGTGCTAATAGTACCTGTTTCTCTCTGCTGTGTGTAATAGTACTTTAATAATTCTCTTAAATGTTATTTTATGTTTCTCTCTGCTTTACCACAATAGTACCTGTTTCTCTCTGTGGTGAAGTAGTAATAGTTAGCTGCGACAGGGTAGCCTAGTGGTTAGAGTGTGAATAGTACCTGGTGGCTAACGTTTCCTCTCTTATTGTAATGTACTTCCTGCTCCAGGGCTGATTGTTAGAAGCTGTAAAACGTGGGCAAGATGTGTCCCAAAATGTCACTCTACTACCTTCGATTAGGACCCCACAGGGCTCTGGTCAACAGTAGTGCACTTCATAGGGAACAAAGATGCCATTTGGGATGATTACAGAGATGCTATCATTACGATTATCATTAGGCTACGGCACGCTAACACAGACTTTAATAATTCATCTTAAATGTTATTTTATTTTCATTTGATTTACCACAAAAATAGAACATGTGGTGAAGTAGAAAGGTTTAGCTGCGACAGGGTAGCCTAGTGGTTAGAGTGTAGAGGTGGCAGGGTAGCCTAGTGGTTAGAGTGTAGAGGCGGCAGGGTAGCCTAGTGGTTAGAGTGTAGGGGTGGCAGGGTAGCCTAGTGGTTAGAGTGTGTAGGGGCGGCAGGGTAGCCTAGTGGTTAGAGTGTAGAGGTGGCAGGGTAGCCTAGTGGTTAGAGTGTAGGGGCGGCAGGGTAGACTAGTGGTTAGAGTGTAGAGGCGGCAGGGTGGCCTAGTGGTTAGAGTGTAGGGGTGGCAGGGTAGCCTAGTGGTTAGAGTGTAGAGGCGGCAGGGTAGCCTAGTGGTTAGAGTGTAGAGGGTGGCAGGGTAGCCTAGTGGTTAGAGTGTAGGGGTGGCAGGGTAGCCTAGTGGTTAGAGTGTAGAGGTGGCAGGGTAGCCTAGTGGTTAGAGTGTAGAGGTGGCAGGGTAGCCTAGTGGTTAGAGTGTAGAGGCGGCAGGGTAGCCTAGTGGTTAGAGTGTAGAGGTGGCAGGGTAGCCTAGTGGTTAGAGTGTAGGGCGGCAGGGTAGCCTAGTGGTTAGAGTGTAGAGGCGGCAGGGTAGCCTAGTGGTTAGAGTGTAGGGGTGGCAGGGTAGCCTAGTGGTTAGAGTGTAGGGCGGCAGGGTAGCCTAGTGGTTAGAGGTAGGGGTGGCAGGGTAGCCTAGTGGTTAGAGTGTAGGGGCGGCAGGGTAGCCTAGTGGTTAGAGTGTAGGGGCGGCAGGGTAGCCTAGTGGTTAGAGTGTAGGGCGGCAGGGTAGCCTAGTGGTTAGAGTGTAGAGGCGGCAGGGTAGCCTAGTGGTTAGAGTGGAGGGGGGCAGGGTAGCCTAGTGGTTAGAGGGTAGGGCGGCAGGGTAGCCTAGTGGTTAGAGTGTAGAGGTGGCAGGGTAGCCTAGTGGTTAGAGTGTAGAGGCGGCAGGGTAGCCTAGTGGTTAGAGTGTAGAGGCGGCAGGGTAGCCTAGTGGTTAGAGTGTAGAGGTGGCAGGGTAGCCTAGTGGTTAGAGTGTAGGGGTGGCAGGGTAGCCTAGTGGTTAGAGTGTAGGGGTGGCAGGGTAGCCTAGTGGTTAGAGTGTAGAGGTGGCAGGGTAGCCTAGTGGTTAGAGTGTAGGGGTGGCAGGGTAGCCTAGTGGTTAGAGTGTAGAGGCGGCAGGGTAGCCTAGTGGTTAGAGTGTAGAGGCGGCAGGGTAGCCTAGTGGTTAGAGTGTAGGGGTGGCAGGGTAGCCTAGTGGTTAGAGTGTAGAGGCGGCAGGGTAGCCTAGTGGTTAGAGTGTAGGGGTGGCAGGGTAGCCTAGTGGTTAGAGTGTAGGGGGGCAGGGTAGCCTAGTGGTTAGAGTGTAGAGGTGGCAGGGTAGCCTAGTGGTTAGAGTGTAGGGGCGGCAGGGTAGCCTAGTGGTTAGAGGGTAGGGGTGGCAGGGTAGCCTAGTGGTTAGAGTGTAGGGCGGCAGGGTAGCCTAGTGGTTAGAGTGTAGGGGTGGCAGGGTAGCCTAGTGGTTAGAGTGTAGGGGCGGCAGGGTAGCCTAGTGGTTAGAGGGTAGGGGTGGCAGGGTAGCCTAGTGGTTAGAGTGTAGGGGTGGCAGGGTAGCCTAGTGGTTAGAGTGTAGAGGCGGCAGGGTAGCCTAGTGGTTAGAGTGTAGGGGTGGCAGGGTAGCCTAGTGGTTAGAGTGTAGGGGCGGCAGGGTAGCCTAGTGGTTAGAGTGTAGGGGTGGCAGGGTAGACTAGTGGTTAGAGTGTAGAGGTGGCAGGGTAGCCTAGTGGTTAGAGTGTAGAGGTGGCAGGGTAGCCTAGTGGTTAGAGTGTAGGGCGGCAGGGTAGCCTAGTGGTTAGAGTGTAGGGGTGGCAGGGTAGCCTAGTGGTTAGAGTGTAGGCGGCAGGGTAGCCTAGTGGTTAGAGTGTAGAGGCGGCAGGGTAGACTAGTGGTTAGAGTGTAGGCAGAGGCGGCTGGGTAGCCTAGTGGTTAGAGTGTAGGGCGGCAGGGTAGCCTAGTGGTTAGAGTGTAGGGGCGGCAGGGTAGCCTAGTGGTTAGAGTGTAGAGGCGGCAGGGTAGCCTAGTGGTTAGAGTGTAGGGCGGCAGGGTAGCCTAGTGGTTAGAGTGTAGAGGCGGCAGGGTAGCCTAGTGGTTAGAGTGTAGAGCGGCTGGGTAGCCTAGTGGTTAGAGTGTAGAGGTGGCAGGGTAGCCTAGTGGTTAGAGTGTAGAGGCGGCAGGGTAGCCTAGTGGTTAGAGTGTAGGGGCGGCAGGGTAGCCTAGTGGTTAGAGTGTAGAGGCGGCAGGGTAGCCTAGTGGTTAGAGTGTAGAGGCGGCAGGGTAGCCTAGTGGTTAGAGTGTAGAGGCGGCAGGGTAGCCTAGTGGTTAGAGTGTAGAGGCGGCAGGGTAGCCTAGTGGTTAGAGTGTAGAGGTGGCAGGGTAGCCTAGTGGTTAGAGTGTAGAGGTGGCAGGGTAGACTAGTGGTTAGAGTGTAGGGGCGGCAGGGTAGCCTAGTGGTTAGAGTGTAGGGGCGGCAGGGTAGCCTAGTGGTTAGAGTGTAGAGGCGGCAGGGTAGCCTAGTGGTTAGAGTGTAGAGGCGGCAGGGTAGCCTAGTGGTTAGAGTGTTGGACTAGTAACCGAAAGGTTGCAAGTTCATATCCCCGAGCTGACAAGGTACAAATCTGTCGTTCTGCCCCTGAACAAGGCAGTTAACCCACTGTTCCTAGACCGTTATTGAAAATAAGAATTTGTTCTTAACTGACTTGCCTAGTTAAATCAAGGTAAAAAAAAACAGAAAAAAAAACATTTGTGAACAACAACAACAATAACAACAACAACAATAACAACAACAACAATAACAAACCTAATGAAGCATTACACTGCTTTTAGGCATCAAAGTTATTGTTAAATGTTACCAAAGGATCAGATTCTTATGAGGCAAGTCACGTGGAGGGGAAATCACCACAGGCTTAAAGACAGACGGGGCTGTGTGTGTGTGTGTGTGAGGGAAAACCACAGTGACAGATGCAGGACAACCCACATCCTCTCCATTGTGACACAACAACGTTAGAACAACAACAACCTCTAACCTCAGTTCAACTTTGAACCCGTGTTCGACTTTGCTTACAATCGTCACATTTCAGTTCAAATTAGACGCATTGGCGTAACATGTTTAACATACTACACGTTAGAACAGCCGTTGTTCAACTACAAACAAACAAACGCCGTTACTCAACACGTTTAAGCTGAATTCGTTGAAAGGTGATATTTTCATGTTACAACATTTCAACCTACTACTAGTTCAGTATGTGAATGTTTCTCACACACTAGTCTTTCTATTGAAACAAAAAGGTGTCAGGACATTCACACCCTTCCTGAGTAAACAGTCAGAAAGGCTGTTTGAAAACACTTCCCAAACTTGTGGCCAACAAGCGTTAACCATGTGTGTCTGGCTGGTTAGTTACCTAGACTGTGATCCCACCACTAGGGGGCTGTTCTAGTAGCAGGCTTCCATCTTCACCTCCTCACCTCCTCTGTCCTCCTCATTCCTCCTCACCACCTCTGTCCTCCTCTGACCTCCTCACCTCCCCTGTCCTCCTCACCACCTCTGTCCTCCTCACCTCCCCTGTCCTCCTCACCACCTCTGTCCTCCTCTGACCTCCCCTGTCCTCCTCACCTCCCTGTCCTCCTCACCTCCTCTGACCTCCTCACCTCCTCTGACCTCCTCTGACCTCCCCTGTCCTCCTCACCTCCTCTGTCCTCCTCACCACCTCTGTCCTCCTCACCTCCTCTGACCTCCTCACCTCCTCTGACCTCCTCACCCCCTCTGACCTCCTCACCTCCTCTGACCTCCTCACCTCCTCTGACCTCCTCTGACCTCCTCACCTCCTCTGACCTCCTCACCTCCTCTGTCCTCCTCACCTCCTCTGACCTCCTCTGACCTCCTCTGACCTCCTCTGACCTCCTCACCTCCTCTGACCTCCTCACCTCCTCTGACCTCCTCACCTCCTCTGACCTCCTCTGATCTCCTCTGACCTCCTCTGTCCTCCTCTGTCCTCCTCTGTCCTCCTCACCTCACGGCTCTGACAGAGCCAGAGAGATGAGCCTTAGCGTGGTCCTCCTCACCCCTCTGCCTCCTGACAGAGCCAGAGAGATGAGCCTCCTAGCATGGTCCCTGACCTCCTGCTCTGACCACCAGAGAGATGAGCCTCCTCACCTCCTCCCTGAGTCCTCACCTCCTCTGACCCAGAGAGATGAGCCTCCTGGTTGATGGATAGACCTCCTGCTCTGACCTCCAGAGATGAGCCTTAGCATGGTTGATGGATAGACCCTACTGCTCACCGCGATCATATATTACACTAACAGATTGAGCTCCTCCTGTTGGCCATAAAACTATTAGCAGCTTTATTTCCAGTTTGAATGTTTGGCTGAATAATGACTTCAGATGAATGGTTGGGGATGGGGGTCTGACCTCCCAGATGACCTCCTCTGGGGGATGGGGGTCCTCCAGATGAATGGTTCATGGGGTGGGTGGGGTCACCACCTCTGAATGGTCCTGGGGGATGTCCTTGACCTCCTCTGGTTCCTCTGGGGGTGGGTGACCTCAGATGACTGGTCTGATGGGGGTCCAGATGAATGGTCTGACCTCCTCTCAGATCCTGGTTGGGGGACCTTGGTCACCTCCTCTGACCTCCTCACCTCAGATGAATGCTTGGGGGATCCAGATGAATGGTGGGGGATGGGGGTGGGTGATCAGGTCAGATGAATGGTTGGGGGATGGGGTAGGCCAGATGAATGGTTGGGGGGATCAGTCAGATGAATGGTCTGGGGGATGTGGGGGTTGGTCAGATGAATGGTTGGGGGATGGGGTGGGTGGGGGTAGGTCAGATGACTGGTTGGGGATGTGTAGGTCAGATGAATGGTTGGGGGATGTGTAGGTCAGATGAATGGTTGGGGGATGTGAGGTCAGATGAATGGTTGGGGGATGTGTAGGTCAGATGAATGGTTGGGGGATGTGTAGGTCATGTGGGGGGTAGGTCAGATGAATGGTTGGGGGATGTGGGGGTAGGTCAGATGACTGGTTGGGGTATGAGGTCAGATGACTGGTTGGGGTATGTGGGGTAGGTCAGATGACTGGTTGGGGGATGTGGGGGGTAGGTCAGATGACTGGTTGGGGGACAGAGGTCAGATGACTGGTTGGGGGATGTGGGGGGTAGGTCAGATGACTGGTTGGGGATGTGGGGTAGGTCAGATGACTGGTTGGGGGATGTGGGGGTAGGTCAGATGACTGGTTGGGGGATGAGGGGGTAGGTCAGATGAATGGTTGGGGGATGTGGGGGTAGGTCAGATGAATGGTTGGGGGATGATGGGGGGTAGGTCAGATGACTGGTTGGGGGATGGGGGGGTAGGTCAGATGACTGGTTGGGGATGGGGGTAGGTCAGATGACTGGTTGGGGGATGTGGGGGTAGGTCAGATGAATGGTTGGGGGATGTGGGGGGTAGGTCAGATGACTGGTTGGGGGATGTGGGGGGTAGGTCAGATGAATGGTTGGGGGATGTGGGGTAGGTCAGATGAATGGTTGGGGGATGTGGGGGTAGGTCAGATGAATGGTTGGGGGATGTGGGGGGTAGGTCAGATGAATGGTTGGGGGATGTGGGGGGTAGGTAGATGAATGGTTGGGGGATGGGGGGGGGTAGGTCAGATGAATGGTTGGGGGATGGGGGGGGTAGGTCAGATGAATGGTTGGGGGATGTGGGGGGTAGGTCAGATGACTGGTTGGGGGATGGGGGTGGGGGGAGTAGGTCAGATGACTGGTTGGGGGATGGGGGGTAGGTCAGATGACTGGTTGGGGGATGTGGGGGGTAGGTCAGATGAATGGTTGGGGATTGGGGGATGATGGGGGGGGATAGGTCAGATGACTGGTTGGGGGATGTGGGGGGTAGGTCAGATGAATGGTTGGGGGATGTGGGGGGTAGGTCAGATGAATGGTTGGGGGATGTGGGGGTAGGTCAGATGAATGGTTGGGGGATGTGGGGGGGTAGGTCAGATGAATGGTTGGGGGATGTGGGGGTAGGTCAGATGACTGGTTGGGGGATGTGGGGGTGTGGGGGTAGGTCAGATGAATGGTTGGGGGATGTGGGGGGTAGGTCAGATGAATGGTTGGGGGATGTGGGGGTAGGTCAGATGACTGGTTGGGGGATGTGGGGGGGGTAGGTCAGATGAATGGTTGGGGGATGTGGGGGGGGTAGGTCAGATGAATGGTTGGGGGATGTGGGGGGGTAGGTCAGATGAATGGTTGGGGGATGTGGGGGGTAGGTCAGATGAATGGTTGGGGGATGTGGGGGTAGGTCAGATGAATGGTCAGATGAATGGTTGGGGGATGGGGGTGGTAGGTCAGATGAATGGTTGGGGGATGTGGGGGTAGGTCAGATGAATGGTTGGGGATGTGGGGGTGGGTGATGAATGGTTGGGGGATGTGGGGGGTAGGTCAGATGACTGGTTGGGGGTGGGGGGGGGTAGGTCAGATGAATGGTTGGGGGATGTGGGGGGTAGGTCAGATGACTGGTTGGGGGATGTGGGGGGGTAGGTCAGATGAATGGTTGGGGGATGTGGGGGTAGGTCAGATGAATGGTTGGGGGATGGATGAATGGTTGGGGGATGTGGGGGGTAGGTCAGATGAATGGTTGGGGGATGTGGGGGGGTAGGTCAGATGAATGGTTGGGGGATGTGGGGGGGTAGGTCAGATGAATGGTTGGGGGATGGGGGGTATGATGAATGGGGGGGATGTGGGGGGTAGGTCAGATGACTGGTTGGGGATGTGGGGTGGGTGGGGGTAGGTCAGATGAATGGTTGGGGATGGGGTCAGATGAATGGTGGGGGGTAGGTCAGATGAATGGTTGGGGGATGGGGGTGGGGGGTAGGTCAGATGAATGGTTGGGGGATGTGGGGGGTAGGTCAGATGAATGGTTGGGGGATGTGGGGGTAGGTCAGATGAATGGTTGGGGGATGTGGGGGGTAGGTCAGATGAATGGTTGGGGGATGATGAATGGGGGGGGGTAGGTCAGATGACTGGTTGGGGGATGTGGGGGGTAGGTCAGATGAATGGTTGGGGGATGTGGGGGTAGGTCAGATGAATGGTTGGGGGATGTGGGGGGGTAGGTCAGATGACTGGTTGGGGATGGGGGGTTGGGGGATGTGGGGGTAGGTCAGATGAATGGTTGGGGATGTGGGGGGTAGGTCAGATAAATGGTTGGTCAGATGAATGGTTGGGGGATGTGGGGGGTAGGTCAGATGAATGGTTGGGGGATGTGGGGGGGGATGGGGTAGGTCAGATGAATGGTTGGGGATGTGGGGGGGTAGGTCAGATGAATGGTTGGGGGATGTGGGGGTAGGTCAGATGAATGGTTGGGGGATGTGGGGGTAGGTCAGATGAATGGTTGGGGGATGGGGGGGTAGGTCAGATGAATGGTTGGGGGATGTGGGGGTAGGTCAGATGAATGGTTGATGATGAATGGTTGGGGGATGTGGGGGGTAGGTCAGATGAATGGTTGGGGGATGTGGGGGGTAGGTCAGATGAATGGTTGGGGGATGTGGGGGGTAGGTCAGATGAATGGTTGGGGGATGTGGGGGGGTAGGTCAGATGAATGGTTGGGGGATGGGGGGGTCAGATGAATGGTTGGGGATGTGGGGGGTCAGATGAATGGTTGGGGGATGTGGGGGTAGGTCAGATGAATGGTTGGGGGATGTGGGGGGTAGGTCAGATGAATGGTTGGGGATGTGGGGGTAGGTCAGATGAATGGTTGGGGGATGTGGGGGGTAGGTCAGATGACTGGTTGGGGGATGTGGGGGGGTAGGTCAGATGAATGGTTGGGGGATGTGGGGGGGTAGGTCAGATGAATGGTTGGGGGATGTGGGGGGGTAGGTCAGATGAATGGTTGGGGGATGGGTGGGGTAGGTCAGATGAATGGTTGGGGGATGTGGGGGGGTAGGTCAGATGAATGGTTGGGGGATGTGGGGGGGGGTAGGTCAGATGAATGGTTGGGGGATGTGGGGGTCAGATGAATGGTTGGGGGATGTGGGGAGTAGGTCAGATGAATGGTTGGGGGATGTGGGGGGTAGGTCAGATGACTGGTTGGGGGATGTGGGGGTAGGTCAGATGAATGGTTGGGGATGTGGGGGGTAGGTCAGATGAATGGTTGGGGGATGTGGGGATGGTAGGTCAGATGACTGGTTGGGGGATGATGAATGGTTGGGGGATGTGGGGGTAGGGATGACTGGTTGGGACATGTGGGGGTAGGTCAGATGAATGGTTGGGGGATGTGGGGGGGGGGTAGGTCAGATGAATGGTTGGGGGATGTGGGGGGGGGGGTAGGTCAGATGAATGGTTGGGGGATGTGGGGGGTAGGTCAGATGACTGGTTGGGGGATGTGGGGGGGGTAGGTCAGATGAATGGTTGGGGGATGTGGGGGTAGGTCAGATGAATGGTTGGGGGATGTGGGGGGTAGGTCAGATGAATGGTTGGGGATGTGGGGGTAGGTCAGATGACTGGTTGGGGGATGTGGGGGGTAGGTCAGATGAATGGTTGGGGGATGTGGGGGTAGGTCAGATGAATGGTTGGGGGATGGATGAATGGTTGGGGGATGTGGGGGGGTAGGTCAGATGAATGGTTGGGGGATGTGGGGGGATAGGTCAGATGAATGGTTGGGGGGGGGGGGGTAGGTCAGATGAATGGTTGGGGGATGTGGGGGGTAGGTCAGATGAATGGTTGGGGATGTGGGGGTAGGTCAGATGACTGGTTGGGGGATGGGGGGGTAGGTCAGATGAATGGTTGGGGGATGTGGGGGTAGGTCAGATGAATGGTTGGGGGATGTGGGGGTGGGATGAATGGTTGGGGGATGTGGGGGGGGTAGGTCAGATGAATGGTTGGGGGATGTGGGGGGTAGGTCAGATGACTGGTTGGGGGATGTGGGGGTAGGTCAGATGAATGGTTGGGGGATGTGGGGGTAGGTCAGATGGGTTGGGGGATGTGGGGGGTAGGTCAGATGACTGGGGGGGGGATGTTGGGGATGTGGGGGTAGGTCAGATGAATGGTTGGGGGATGTGGGGGGGTAGGTCAGATGACTGGTTGGGGGATGTGGGGGGTAGGTCAGATGAATGGTTGGGGGATGTGGGGGGTAGGTCAGATGAATGGTTGGGGGATGTGGGGGGTAGGTCAGATGAATGGTTGGGGGATGTGGGGGGGGTAGGTCAGATGAATGGTTGGGGGATGTGGGGGGTAGGTCAGATGAATGGTTGGGGGATGTGGGGGTAGGTCAGATGAATGGTTGGGGATGTGGGGGGGTAGGTCAGATGAATGGTTGGGGGATGTGGGGGGTAGGTCAGATGAATGGTTGGGGGATGTGGGGGGGTAGGTCAGATGAATGATGAATGGTTGGGGGATTGGGGGATGACTGGTTGGGGGATGTGGGGGTAGGTCAGATGAATGGTTGGGGGATGTGGGGGGTAGGTCAGATGAATGGTTGGGGGATGGGGGGTAGGTCAGATGAATGGTTGGGGGATGTGGGGGGGTAGGTCAGATGAATGGTTGGGGGATGTGGGGGGTAGGTCAGATGAATGGTTGGGGATGTGGGGGGGTAGGTCAGATGAATGGTTGGGGGATGTGGGGGGGGTAGGTCAGATGAATGGTTGGGGGATGTGGGGGGGGTAGGTCAGATGAATGGTTGGGGGATGTGGGGGGTAGGTCAGATGACTGGTTGGGGATGTGGGGGGGGATGTGGGGGGGGTCAGATGAATGGTTGGGGGAGGTCAGATGAATGGTTGGGGGATGTGGGGGGTAGGTCAGATGAATGGTTGGGGGATGTGGGGGGGGGGGGGGTAGGTCAGATGAATGGTTGGGGGATGTGGGGGGTAGGTCAGATGACTGGTTGGGGGATGTGGGGGTAGGTCAGATGAATGGTTGGGGGATGTGGGGGGTAGGTCAGATGAATGGTTGGGGGATGTGGGGGGTAGGTCAGATGAATGGTTGGGGGATGTGGGGGTAGGTCAGATGAATGGTTGGGGGATGTGGGGGGTCAGATGAATGGTTGGGGGATGTGGGGGTAGGTCAGATGAATGGTTGGGGGATGTGGGGGGGTAGGTCAGATGAATGGTTGGGGGATGTGGGGGTAGGTCAGATGACTGGTTGGGGGATGGGGGTAGGTCAGATGAATGGTTGGGGGATGTGGGGGGAAATAGGTCAGATGACTGGTTGGGGGATGTGGGGGGGATGTGGGGGGTAGGTCAGATGAATGGTTGGGGGATGTGGGGGTAGGTCAGATGACTGGTTGGGGGATGATGGGGGGGGGATGTGGGGGGGTAGGTCAGATGAATGGTTGGGGGATGTGGGGGTAGGTCAGATGACTGGTTGGGGGATGTGGGGGTAGGTCAGATGAATGGTTGGGGGATGTGGGGGGTAGGTCAGATGAATGGTTGGGGGATGTGGGGGGGGTCAGATGAATGGTTGGGGGATGTGGGGGGGGTAGGTCAGATGAATGGTTGGGGGATGTGGGGGTAGGTCAGATGAATGGTTGGGGGATGTGGGGGGGGTCAGATGAATGGTTGGGGGATGGGGGGGTAGGTCAGATGAATGGTTGGGGGATGTGGGGGTAGGTCAGATGACTGGTTGGGGGATGTGGGGGGTAGGTCAGATGACTGGTTGGGGATGTGGGGGGGTAGGTCAGATGAATGGTTGGGGGATGTGGGGGGTAGGTCAGATGAATGGTTGGGGGGGGTATGTGGGGGGTAGGTCAGATGAATGGTTGGGGATGTGGGGGGGTAGGTCAGATGAATGGTTGGGGGATGTGGGGGGTAGGTCAGATGAATGGTTGGGGGATGTGGGGGGGGATGAATGGTTGGGGGATGTGGGGGTCAGATGAATGGTTGGGGATGTGGGGGGTGGGGTAGGTCAGATGAATGGTTGGGGATGTGGGGGTAGGTCAGATGAATGGTTGGGGGATGTGGGGGGTAGGTCAGATGAATGGTTGGGGGATGTGGGGGTAGGTCAGATGAATGGTTGGGGGATGTGGGGGGGCAGGTCAGATGAATGGTTGGGGGATGTGGGGGGTAGGTCAGATGAATGGTTGGGGGATGTGGGGGGGGTGGGGGGGTAGGTCAGATGAATGGTTGGGGGATGTGGGGGGGGATGAATGGTTGGGGATGGGGGGGTCAGATGACTGGTTGGGGGATGTGGGGGGTAGGTCAGATGAATGGTTGGGGGATGTGGGGGGTAGGTCAGATGACTGGTTGGGGGATGTGGGGGGGTAGGTCAGATGAATGGTTGGGGGATGTGGGGGTAGGTCAGATGAATGGTTGGGGGATGTGGGGGTAGGTCAGATGAATGGTTGGGGATGGGGGTGGGGGGGGTAGGTCAGATGAATGGTTGGGGGATGTGGGGGGTAGGTCAGATGAATGGTTGGGGGATGTGGGGGTAGGTCAGATGAATGGTTGGGGGATGTGGGGGGGTAGGTCAGATGAATGGTTGGGGGATGTGGGGGTAGATGAATGGTCAGATGACTGGTTGGGGGATGTGGGGGGTAGGTCAGATGAATGGTTGGGGGATGTGGGGGGTAGGTCAGATGAATGGTTGGGGGATGTGGGGGATGTGGGGGGTAGGTCAGATGACTGGTTGGGGGATGTGGGGGGGGATGGGGGGTAGGTCAGATGAATGGTTGGGGGATGTGGGGGTAGGTCAGATGAATGGTTGGGGGATGTGGGGGTAGGTCAGATGAATGGTTGGGGGATGTGGGGGGTAGGTCAGATGAATGGTTGGGGGATGTGGGGGGTAGGTCAGATGACTGGTTGGGGGATGTGGGGGGTAGGTCAGATGAATGGTTGGGGGATGTGGGGGGGTAGGTCAGATGAATGGTTGGGGGATGTGGGGGGTAGGTCAGATGAATGGTTGGGGATGAATGGGGGGATGTAGGTCAGATGAATGGTTGGGGGATGTGGGGGGTAGGTCAGATGAATGGTTGGGGGATGTGGGGGGATAGGTCAGATGAATGGTTGGGGGATGTGGGGGTAGGTCAGATGAATGGTTGGGGGATGTGGGGGTAGGTCAGATGAATGGTTGGGGGATGTGGGGGTAGGTCAGATGAATGGTTGGGGGATGTGGGGGGTAGGGGGTTGGGGGATGTGGGGGTAGGTCAGATGAATGGTTGGGGGATGTGGGGGGTCAGATGTCAGATGAATGGTTGGGGATGTGGGGGGTAGGTCAGATGAATGGTTGGGGGATGTGGGGGTAGGTCAGATGAATGGTTGGGGGATGGGGGGTAGGTCAGATGAATGGTTGGGGGATGTGGGGGGTAGGTCAGATGAATGGTTGGGGGATGTGGGGGTAGGTCAGATGAATGGTTGGGGGATGTGGGGGGTAGGTCAGATGAATGGTTGGGGGATGTGGGGGTAGGTCAGATGAATGGTTGGGGGATGTGGGGGGTAGGTCAGATGAATGGTTGGGGGATGTGGGGGGTAGGTCAGATGAATGGTTGGGGGATGTGGGGGGGGGATAGGTCAGATGAATGGTTGGGGGATGTGGGGGGTAGGTCAGATGACTGGTTGGGGGATGTGGGGGGTAGGTCAGATGAATGGTTGGGGGATGTGGGGGGTAGGTCAGATGAATGGTTGGGGGATGTGGGGGGGGGGACATGTAGGTCAGATGAATGGTTGGGGATGTGGGGGGGTAGGTCAGATGAATGGTTGGGGGATGTGGGGGTAGGTCAGATGAATGGTTGGGGGATGTGGGGGGGGTAGGTCAGATGACTGGTTGGGGGATGTGGGGGGTAGGTCAGATGACTGGTTGGGGGATGTGGGGGGGGATGTGGGGGGTAGGTCAGATGAATGGTTGGGGGATGTGGGGGGTAGGTCAGATGAATGGTTGGGGGATGTGGGGGGGGGTAGGTCAGATGACTGGTTGGGGGATGTGGGGGGGTAGGTCAGATGAATGGTTGGGGGATGTGGGGGGTAGGTCAGATGAATGGTTGGGGGATGTGGGGGTAGGTCAGATGAATGGTTGGGGGATGTGGGGGGTAGGTCAGATGAATGGTTGGGGATGTGGGGGATGAATGGTTGGGGGATGAGGTCAGATGAATGGTTGGGGGATGTGGGGGGTAGGTCAGATGAATGGTTGGGGGATGTGGGGGGTAGGTCAGATGAATGGTTGGGGATGTGGGGGGTAGGTCAGATGAATGGTTGGGGGATGTGGGGGGTAGGTCAGATGAATGGTTGGGGGATGTGGGGGGGGGGGGGTCAGATGAATGGTTGGGGGATGTGGGGGTTGGGGTAGGTCAGATGAATGGTTGGGGATGTTGATGAATGGGGATGTGGGGGTAGGTCAGATGAATGGTTGGGGGATGTGGGGGGTAGGTCAGATGAATGGTTGGGGATGTGGGGGTAGGTCAGATGAATGGTTGGGGGATGTGGGGGGTAGGTCAGATGAATGGTTGGGGGATGTGGGGGGAGATGAATGGTTGGGGATGTGGGGGAGGTCAGATGAATGGTTGGGGGATGTGGGGGGTAGGTCAGATGAATGGTTGGGGGATGTGGGGGGTAGGTCAGATGAATGGTTGGGGGATGTGGGGGTAGGTCAGATGAATGGTTGGGGGATGTGGGGGGTAGGTCAGATGAATGGTTGGGGATGTGGGGGTAGGTCAGATGAATGGTTGGGGGATGTGGGGGTAGGTCAGATGAATGGTTGGGGGATGTGGGGGGTAGGTCAGATGAATGGTTGGGGGATGTGGGGGTAGGTCAGATGAATGGTTGGGGGATGTGGGGGGTAGGTCAGATGAATGGTTGGGGGATGTGGGGGGGTAGGTCAGATGAATGGTTGGGGGATGTGGGGGGGGTAGGTCAGATGAATGGTTGGGGGATGTGGGGGGTAGGTCAGATGAATGGTTGGGGGATGTGGGGGGGTAGGTCAGATGACTGGTTGGGGATGTGGGGGAGTAGGTCAGATGAATGGTTGGGGGATGTGGGGGGTAGGTCAGATGACTGGTTGGGGGATGTGGGGGTAGGTCAGATGAATGGTTGGGGGATGTGGGGGTAGGGTCAGATGACTGGTTGGGGATGTGGGGGTAGGTCAGATGAATGGTGGTTGGGGGATGTGAATGGGGGGGGGTAGGTCAGATGAATGGTTGGGGGATGTGGGGGGTAGGTCAGATGACTGGTTGGGGATGTGGGGGTAGGTCAGATGAATGGTTGGGGGATGTGGGGGATGAATGGTTGGGGGTAGGTCAGATGAATGGTTGGGGGATGATGAATGGTGGGGATGGGGGTAGGTCAGATGACTGGTTGGGGGATGTGGGGGGTCAGATGAATGGTTGGGGGATGTGGGGGGTAGGTCAGATGAATGGTTGGGGGATGTGGGGAACGGTTGGTCAGATGACTGGTTGGGGGATGTGGGGGGTAGGTCAGATGAATGGTTGGGGGATGTGGGGGGTAGGTCAGATGAATGGTTGGGGGATTGGGGATCAGATGAATGGTTGGGGGATGGGGGTAGGTCAGATGACTGGTTGGGGGATGTGGGGGTAGGTCAGATGAATGGTTGGGGATGTGGGGGGTAGGTCAGATGACTGGTTGGGGGATGTGGGGGTAGGTCAGATGACTGGTTGGGGGATGTGGGGGGTAGGTCAGATGACTGGTTGGGGGATGTGGGGGGTAGGTCAGATGACTGGTTGGGGGATGTGGGGGGTTGGGGGATAGGTCAGATGACTGGTTGGGGGATGTGGGGGGTAGGTCAGATGACTGGTTGGGGGATGTGGGGGGGGTAGGTCAGATGACTGGTTGGGGATGTGGGGGGTAGGTCAGATGACTGGTTGGGGGATGTGGGGGTAGGTCAGATGACTGGTTGGGGGATGTGGGGGGGTCAGGTCAGATGACTGGTTGGGGATGTGGGGGGTAGGTCAGATGACTGGTTGGGGGATGTGGGGGGTAGGTCAGATGACTGGTTGGGGGATGTGGGGGTAGGTCAGATGACTGGTTGGGGGATGTGGGGGGTAGGTCAGATGACTGGTTGGGGGATGTGGGGGGTAGGTCAGATGACTGGTTGGGGATGTGGGGGGTAGGTCAGATGACTGGTTGGGGATGTGGGGGTAGGTCAGATGAATGGTTGGGGGATGTGGGGGGGTAGGTCAGATGAATGGTTGGGGGATGTGGGGGTAGGTCAGATGAATGGTTGGGGGATGTGGGGGGATGTAGGTCAGATGAATGGTTGGGGGATGTGGGGGGTAGGTCAGATGAATGGTTGGGGGATGTGGGGGTAGGTCAGATGAATGGTTGGGGGATGTGGGGGGTAGGTCAGATGACTGGTTGGGGGATGTGGGGGGTAGGTCAGATGACTGGTTGGGGGGTCATGTGGGGGGGTAGGTCAGATGAATGGTTGGGGGATGTGGGGGGTAGGTCAGATGAATGGTTGGGGGATGTGGGGGGGGGGTAGGCCGTTACAGACTTATTATAAAATGTATTAAATTGTTCCCCCTCTCAATCTACACACAGTACCCCATAATGTGAAAGCAAAAACAGGTTTAGAATATTTTTGTTACTCATACTAATTATTATTATTTTTTTATTTTTTTAAATATCACATTTACATAAGTATTCAGACCCTCTATAGTCAGGACTTTGTAGCAACTTTGGCAGCGATTACAGTCTTCTTGGGTATGACGCTACAAGCTTGGCACACTTGTATTTGGGGAGTTTCTCCAATTCTTCTCTGCAGATCCTCTCAAGCTCTGCCACCACCATGCTTCACCGTAGGGAGGGTGCCAGGTTTACTCCAGACGTGGCGCTTGGCATTCAGGCCAATGAGTTCAATCTTGGTTTCATCAGACCAAATAATCTTGTTTCTCATGGTCTGAGAGTCTTTTAGCAAACTCCAAGTGGGCTGTCATGTGACTTTAACTGAGGAGTAGCTTCCATCTGGCCACTCTACCATAAAGGCCTGATTGGTGGAGTGCTGCAGAGATGGGAGAACCTTCCAGAAGGACAACCATCTCCACAGAGGAACTCTGGAGCTCTGTCAGAGTGACCATCAGCTTCTTGGTCACCTCCCTGACCAAGGCCCTTCTCCCTCGATTGCTCAGTTTGGCCGACGGGCCAGCTCTAGGACGAGTCTTGGTGGTTCCAAACATCTTCCATTTATGAATGATGTAGGCCACTGTGTTCTTGGGGACCTTCAACGCTACAAAACATTTTTGTAACGTTCCCCAGATCTGTGTCCCGACACAATCCTGTCTAGGATAATTCCTTTGGCTTGGTTTTTGCTCTGACATGCACTGTCAACCGTGGGACCTTATATAGATCATGTCCAATCAAATAAATCATGTCCAATCAATTGAATTTACCACAGGTGGACTCCAATTAAGTTGTAGAAACATCTCAAAGATGATCAATGGAAACAGGATGCACCCTGAGCTCAATTTCGAGTGTCATATTAAAGGGTCTGAATACTTGTGTAAATAAGGCATTTCTAAAAACCTGTTTTCACTTTCATTATGGGGTATTGTGATGTCATTATGTGGTATTGTGATGTCATTATGGGGTATTGTGATGTCATTATGGGGTATTGTGTGTAGTTTCCTGAGGATTGTTTTGTATTTAATCCATTTTTGAATAAGGCTGTAACGTAAACAAAATGTGGGAAAGGTCAAGGGGTCTGAATACTTTCTGACTTCACTGTATGTGACTATTTCAGCTTATTGTAGGGAGAATGTATGTGACTATTTCAGCTTATTGTAGGGAGAATGTATGTGACTATTTCAGCTTATTGTAGGGAGAATGTATGTGACTATTTCAGCTTATTGTAGGGAGAATGTATGTGACTATTTCAGCTTATTGTAGGGAGAATGTATGTGACTATTTCAAGAAGCAGTGAAATGAGAGGTGGCAGGGAAGGAGAGTGGGAAGACGGAAGGAGAGTGGGAAGACAGACAGAAAGGTGGAGAGTAAGAGAGAGGAGGGGCGAGAGAGAGGGAGGAGAAAGAGAGAGGGGGAGGAGTCCAGTGATCCTGCAGACAGCCTGATTCTGTCATCTCCACAGCCCCCACTGTCACCTTTATTCACATCTCAAAAGGAAGAAAAGTAGGAAGCAAGAAAAAAAATTAGGCTGGTCCTGGGGGGTGAGAGGAGGAGGGGAGGGGGAGAGGGGAGAGGAGGAGTAAGGGAAAGGAGGGGAGGAGAAGAGAAGGAGGAGTAAGAGAGAGGAGAGAGAGGAGTAGGGGAGGAGAGGGAAGAGGAGTAGGGGAGGAGGATGAGGAGGGAGGGGGAGAAGGAGGGTAGAGGAGGAGGAGGGGGAGGAGAGGGGAGAGGAGGAGGGGAGGAGAGGAAGAGGAGTAGGGGAGGAGAGGAGAGGAAGGGGAGGAGAAGGAGGAGTAGTAGGGGAGAGAAGGAGGAGAGGATGAGGAGGCGGGGGGAGAAGGAGGAGAGGGTGAGGAGAAGGAGGAGGAGGGGAGAGGAGGAGGGAAGAGGGGAGAGGATGAGGAAGAGGGAGAGTGGGGGAGAGGAGGAGGAAGAGGGGAGAGGAGGAGGAAGAGGGGAGGGGAGGTAGGGGGAGGAGGAGAGGAGGAGGAGTAGGGGAGGAGGGGAGAGGAGGAGGAAGAGGGGAGAGGGGGGAGAGGAGAAGGAGGGAGAGAGAAGGAGTAGGGAGGAGAAGGAGGGGAGAGGAGGAGTAGGGGAAGAGAAGGAGGAGAGGAAGAGAAGGAGGAGAGGGAAGAGAAGGAGGAGAGGAAGAGAAGGAGGAGAGAAGAGGAGTAGGGGAGGAGAAGGAGAAGAGGAGTAGGAAGGAGTAGGGGAGGAGAAGGGAGGGGAGAAGGAGGAGGAGGGGAGGAGGAGGAGGAGTAGGGAGGAGAAGGAGGAGGAGGAGTAGGGGAGGAGAAGGAGGAGTAGTAGGGGAAGGAGGAGGGGGGGGAGAGGAGGAGAGGGTGAGGAGGAGGGGGGAGAAGGAGGAGGAGGGGAGAGGAGGAGGGGAGAGGAGGAGGGAGAGGAGGACGGAGGGGAGGGAGGGGAGAGGAGGAGGAAGAGGGGAGAGGAGGGGAGAGGAGGAGGAAGAGGGGAGAGGAGGAGGAAGAGGGGAGAGGGGGGAGAGGAGGAAGAGGGGAGAGGGGGAGAGGAGGAAGAGGAGAGGGGGAGAGGAGAAGGAGGGGAGAGGAGGTAGGGGAGGAGGAAGGAGTAGGGGAGAAGGAGGAGGAAGGGGAGAAGGAGGAGTAGTAGGGGGAGTAGAAGGAGGAGAGGATGAGGAGGCGGGGGAGAAGGAGGAGAGGGTGAGGAGGAGGGGGAGAAGGAGGAGGAGGGGAGAGGAGGAGGGTAGAGGAGGGACGAAGAGGGAGAGGATGAGGAAGAGGGGAGAGGAGGAGGAAGAGGGGAGAGGAGGAGGAAGAGGGGAGAGGAGGAGGAAGAGGGGAGAGGAGGAGGAAGAGGGGAGAGGAGGGGAGAGGAGGCGGAAGAGGGGAGAGGAGGGGAGAGGAGGAGGAAGAGGGGAGAGGAGGAGGAAGAGGGGAGAGGGGGGAGAGGAGAAGGAGGGGAGAGGAGGTATAGGGGAGGAGGAAGGAGTAGGGGAGAAGGAGGAGGAGTAGGGGAGAAGGAGGAGGAGTAGGGGAGAAGGAGGAGGAGTAGGGGAAGGAGGAGGAGAAGGAGGAGGAGAGGAGGAGGAGGAGGAAGAGGGGAGGAGGGGGAGAGGAGGAGGAGGAAAGGAGGGGAGAGGGAAGGAGAGGGGAGGAAAAGGAGGGGAGAGGAGAAGGAGTAGGGGAAGAGAAGGAGGAGAGGAAGAGGAGTAGGGGAGGGGAAGAGAAGGAGGAGAGGAAGAGGAGTAGGGGAGGAGAAGGAGAAGAGGAGTAGGAAGGAGTAGGGGAGGAGAAGGAGAAGAGGAGAAGGAGGAGGAGTAGGGGAGGAGGAGGAGGAGTAGGGGAGAGGATGAGGAGGGGGGAAGGAGGAGCAGAATTATTTATAAAGGGGGGGCAGCGGGGCAGATTGGGGACGGTGTCAGTGTGGCTCTCTGTGTGTCTGAGTGTGTGTGTGTGTCTGAGCGTGTGTGTGTGTGTGTGTGTGTCTGAGCATCAAGGTCAGGGGTACATTTACACCTGTCCCTCAAGGCTGTGTGTGGGGCTGCAAAGGACCAAATGGAAATCACATCATCACTTCACTGGGCTGAGAGGGAGGGGAGGGAGAGAGAGAGGAAGGGAGGGAAGGAAGGGAGGAAGGAAGGGGAGGGAAGGAAGGGAGGGAGAGAGAGGAAGGGAGGGAGGGAGGAAGGGAGGGAGGAGGAAGGAGGAAGGAAGGAAGGGAGGGAGAGAGAGAGGAAGGGAGGGAAGGAAGGGAGGGAGAGAGGAAGCAGAGCATGGAGTGTCCTTGAATGGCCAAGTACTGACTGACGGTGGGTGGGTGGGTGAATGACTGGTTGGCTGACTGACGATGGGTGGGTGAATGACTGGTTGGCTGACTGACGATGGGTGGGTGAATGACTGGTTGGATGACTGACGATGGGTGGGTGAATGACTGGTTGGATGACTGACGATGGGTGGGTGAATGACTGGTTGGCTGACTGACGATGGGTGGGTGAATGACTGGTTGGCTGACTGATGATGGGTGGGTGAATGACTGGTTGGCTGACTGATGATGGGTGGCTAGGTGACTGGCTGAGCTCGGTACACAATGGGGAGGGTTTACAACTACATAATGATATGTGGCTGCTGGCTGCTATCTGCAGAGTGTGCCTGTTGATAAGTGGCCTGTGATTGGCCTGTGGAGTGGTCTGGCGTGTGGGGTGAGAACAGCCCCTGAACCCCCTTACACACATATTAATTTCCCTGATTATCTCAACGCGGCCATGTCAGGTCGACTAGCCTGCCTTCAGCTAGCATGCATAAATAATAAGAATTCATAGCTGGTCTAGTCCTACTGAAGGACGAGTGACTTAATCTGTTACGATTAGCTGTCGTGGTTCAGATGCCGTGGGCCTTCATCTGTCTGTGTACTTTATGGTTTATTCAGATCAGACTGAACCATTATGTTGATGATTCACTTCCGTCAGATCTGAGCTAGAGGTCGACCGATTATAATATGTCAACGACGATACCGATTATTGGAGGACCAAAAAAGTTGATGCCGATTAATCGGCCGATTTTTACACATGTATTTGTAATAATGACAATTACAACAATACTAAATGAACACTTATTTTAACTTCATATAATACATCAATAAAATCAATTCAGCCTCAAGTAAATAATGAAACATGTTCAATTTGGTTTAAATAATGCAAAAACAAAGTGTTGGAGAAGAAAGTAAAAGTGCAATATGTGCCATGTAAGAAAGCTAACGTTTCAGTTCCTTGCTCAGAACATGAGAACATATGAAAGCTGGTGGTTCCTTTTAACATGAGTCTTCAATATTCCCAGGTAAGACGTTTTAGGCTGTAGTTATTATAGGAATTATAGCACTATTTCCCTCTATAACATTTGCATTTCATTAACCTTTGACTATTGGATGTTCTTATAGGCACTTTAGTATTGCCAGTGTAACAGTATAGCTTCCGTCCCTCTTCTCACCCCTCCCTGGGCTTGAACCAGGAACACATCGAAAACAGCCACCCCCGAAGCAGCGTTACCCATGCAGAGCAAGGGGAACAACTACTAGAAGGCTCAGAGCAAGTGACGTTTGTAACGCTATTAGCGCTCGCTAACTAGCTAGCCATTTCACTTCGGTTACACCAGCCTCATCTCGGGAGTTGATAGGCTTGAAGTCAACGAAGAGCTACTGGCAAAACGCACGAAAGTGCTGTTTGAATTAATGTTTACGTGGCTGCTTCGATGGTGGTTGTTGATTAACAGTCAGATCTGAGCCCGCATGATTCACTTCCGTCAGATCTGAGCCCGCATGATTGCTGGACAACGTGCATCTGGATGTTAGGGCTGTCCCCGACCCCCCAAAAATCTTGGTCAACCAAAAGTCATTTGTTCTTGGTCAAAAATGTAAAACATACACCCCTATGTGTTTTAATAAACTCAAATATACACATTTAGCCTGTCTGATGCTTTAAGCACACTGTTTGATGAAATAAGACACATAACTCAAGAGGGATCCAGAGATCAAGACAACCAGAAGAAAAGAAAACTTAACCTGATCATCCTCCTCCCACTCGTTGGCGGATTCTGCCGTTACTGTCCTGAAGTTGCCGGTGGAATGCTAATTTATCTTACCATTTCTACCAATCTGCGTGCCAGTTATGGTTCATAGGCACATTTTTGAGTAACAGTTTAAATTAATTCATAATAACATCTTCGTATCTCAAAATCATTGGCATGTGGTTAATCTAAATTCTATCCACATCCAAAATGGAAATGATACAAACCTAAAATGTAACTTCTATTGCCAACTATGTAAAAATAGCCTACATAAAGCCAACAAATAAAAACATTGCAGCCTACAGGTAGAAAATATCCTGATAAATATCCTATATACCACATATCCTATAAATCACATTGGCTACACATGGACTGTCTGCAAGTAACCTGAAACATTGTATCAACTATTAACTTGGGTCAGGCCTGAAGCTAGTACAAACTTGCAACATTGTATCAGAGTTTCCCAGGCCAGTGAGCTCAGGAAAGACACATCTCCAGGGTTTTATATATCTTGATCAACCAACAGCCTTTCGACAAAACAATCGACCCGTCGACTAATTGCGGTCAGACCTACTGGATTTACATAATAAAGAGGCTGGTTTTACTGAGTATAACGAAAAGCAGGGATATAAAAATGTACAGGAGACCACGAGACAAAACTAGGAATTGTAATAATAGTACACAAACAGGTTTAACCTCTTGCTTCTACTCGGGACGCTTGCGTCCCAACTAGAGCTCTGGAAATGCAAATGCGCTACGCTAAATGCTAATAGTATTAGTTAAAAATCAAAAGTTCATTAAAATACACATGCAGGGTATCGAATTAAAGCTACACTCGTTGTGAATCCAGGCAACAAGTCAGATTTTTAAAATGCTTTTCGGCGAAAGCATGAGAAGCTATTATCTGATAGCATGTAACACCCCAAAAGACCCACAGGGGACGTAAACAAAATAATTAGCATTTTGGCGTTACACAAACCGCACAATAAAATAGAAAACATTCATTACCTTTCACCATCTTCTTTGTTGGCACTCCTAGATGTCCCATAAACACTATTTGGGTCTTTATTTCGATTAAATCGGTCCATATAAAGCCTAGATATCGTTATATGTAGACTGTGTGATAAACGAAAAAAACATCGTTTCAAAACGTAACGTCATTTTTTAAAATTCAAAAAGTCGACGATAAACTTTCACAAAACACTTCGAAATACGTTTGTAATGCAACTTTAGGTATTAGTAAACGTTAATAAGCGATAAAATTCATCAGGAGGCGATGTAAAGATCATTAGCTGTCCGTCTGGAAAAATGTCCGGCTAGAAACTCAATGAAAATATCCGGTCCTAGACCTGAGGAGATACGGTGCCCTGCATGTGTTTGACCAAGAAAAAACTCTAAGGGAAATGACAAGACTCTAGACACCGTGTGGAAGCTGTAGGTACTGCAACCTCAGTCAATTAATTGTGGTTCACCTTTATCAATGGGTTCAAGTAGCGCATGGATATATTTTCCCATTTTCAGTGATCAGTTTTTCCTGTGCTTTTCGATGTAAATGCCGTTCTGGTAAAGCCACAGCAGTGATTTAACCAGTTTTATAAACGTCTGAGTGTTTTCTATCCACACAGACTAAGCAAATGCATATACTATATTCCTGGCATGAGTAGCAGGGCGCTGAAATGTTGCGCGATTTTTAACAGAATGTTCAAAAAAGTAGAGGGTCGACTTAAGAGGTTAACTAGTCCAGGACAGGACCGAGACAAACTAATAGGTTTAACTAGTCCAGGACCAAGACTAACTAATAGGTTTAACTAGTCCAGGACAGGACCGAGACAAACTATGAGGTTTAAATAGTCCAGGACAGGACCGAGACAAACTATGAGGTTTAACTAGTCCAGGACAGGACCGAGACAAAACTAATAGGTTTAACTAGTCCAGGACAGGAGCGAGACAAACTAATAGATTTAACTAGTCCAGGACAGGACCAAGACAAACTAATAGGTTTAACTAGTCCAGGACAGGACCGAGACAAACTAATAGGTTTAACTAGTCCAGGACAGGACCGAGACAAACTAATAGGTTTAACTAGTCCAGGACAGGACCGAGACAAACTTGAGTTAATTGACATATTTTAATTCCTCCTAGCCACAGCTGCCTGACACATTTTAATGCCCTCCAAGCCACAGCTGCCTGAAATGTGAATCTAAATTCAAATGGAGGACAGCAACACAGGCCCTCAATCTTTTCCCTCTTTCTCCACACACACACACACACACACACACACACACACACACACACACACACACCTTCCAAGCTGAAGATTTTTTCCACAGGCAATAAACAGGATGCAGCTGCTCTCAAGACATGGAGGGGATAGAATAAGACGAGGAGGGGATAGAATAAGACGAGGAGGGGATAGAATACGACGAGGAGGGGCTAGAATACGACGAGGAGGGGATAGAATACGACGAGGAGGGGATAGAATACGACGAGGAGGGGATAGAATACGATGAGGAGGGGATGGAATACGATGAGGAGGGGATGGAATACGATGAGGAGAAGATGGAATACGATGAGGAGGGGATAGAATACGATGAGGAAGGGATAGAATACGACGAGGAGGGGATAGAATACGACGAGGAGGGGATAGAATACGACGAGGGGGGATAGAATACGACGAGGGGGGATAGAATACGACGAGGAGGGGATAGAATACGACGAGGGGATAGAATACGACGAGGAGGGGATGGAATACGACGAGGAGGGGATGGAATACCATGAGGAGGGGATAGAATACGATGAGGAGGGGATAGAATACGATGAGGAGGGGATAGAATACGATGAAGAGGGGATAGAATACTCTTATAGAATACGATGAAGAGGGGATAGAATACGATGAAGAGGGGATAGAATACGATGAAGAGGGGATAGAATACGATGAAGAGGGGATAGAATACGATGAGGGGATAGAATACGATGAGGGGATAGAATACGATGAGGAGGGGATGGAATACGACGAGAAGGGGATAGAATACGATGAGGAGGGGATAGAATACGATGAAGAGGGGATAGAATACGATGAAGAGGGGATAGAATACGATGAGGAGGGGATAGAATACGATGGGGAGGGGATAGAATACGATGGGGAGGGGATAGAATACGATGAGGAGGGGATGGAATACGACGAGGAGGGGATAGAATACGATGAGGAGGGGATGGAATACGACGAGGAGGGGATAGAATACGACGAGGAGGGGATAGAATACGATGAGGAGGGGATAGAATACGATGAAGAGGGGATAGAATACGACGAGGAGGGGATAGAATACGATGAGGAGGGGATAGAATACGATGAAGAGGGGATAGAATACGACGAGGAGGGGATAGAATACGACGAGGAGGGGATAGAACACGACGAGGAGGGGATGGAACACGATGAGGGGATGGAACACGATGAGGAGGGGATAGATTACGATGAGGGGATAAAATACGATGAGGAGGGGATGGAACACGATGAGGGGATGGAACACGATGAGGAGGGGATAGATTACGATGAGGGGATAAAATACGATGAGGAGGGGATGGAACACGATGAGGGGATGGAACACGACGAGGAGGGGATAGAATACGACGAGGAGGGTAATGGAACACGACGAGGAGGGGATGGAACACGACGAGGAGGGGATGGAACACGATGAGGAGGGGATGGAACACGACGGGGAGGGGATAGAATACGACGGGGAGGGGATAGAACACGACGAGGAGGGGATAGAACACGACGAGGAGGGGATAGAATACGACGAGGGGGGGATAGAATACGACGAGGGGGGGATAGAATACGACGAGGAGGGGATGGAACACGATGAGGGGATGGAACACGATGAGGAGGGGATAGAATACGACGAGGAGGGGATGGAACACGACGAGGAGGGGATGGAACACGACGAGGAGGGGATGGAACACGACGAGGAGGGGATGGAACACGATGAGGAGGGGATGGAACACGATGAGGAGGGGATGGAACACGATGAGGAGGGGATGGAACACGATGAGGAGGGGATGGAACACGATGAGGAGGGGATGGAACACGATGAGGAGGGGATGGAACACGATGAGGAGGGGATGGAACACGATGAGGAGGGGATGGAACACGATGAGGAGGGGATGGAACACGATGAGGAGGGGATAGAATACGATGAGGTGGGGATAGAGTATGATGAGGGGATAGAACCCAAATCCAATGAGGGCCCAACTAGCAGCTACACAGCCCACTCTGACTATCCATCTCAACAGTACCATCTGAAGACAACATTTACATTTAAGTCATTTAGCAGACGCTCTTATCCAGAGCGACTTACAAATTGGTGCTTTCACCTTATGACATCCAGTGGAAACAACCACAGTAACCCAGAATAAAGCCACTGTTACAATACGGTCCATTCAACTGTTTTGTGTACATTGAGTCAGGCAAGCTCAATTAAGGAGCAGCTTGAAAATAAAAATAAATACTATTTGAACCCAGCTCGGAAGTTAACACGTCCTCTCTGGAAGTTAAAAGGTGAAATGTTGTCAAATAATATAATAAAAAGAGCGTCTTACCACTTCGTCTTCTGACCAGCACTTCTCTATGAGTTTGGGAACAGGCTTCTTGACCAGGCGCTGTAGGGCCTTGCCTGCATCGTAACTGCTCTCGTGAAGCTGGGAAGAGGGGGAAGCAGACCAACACTTTAGCTCAATATTCAGTGTTTGAATTAAAAAAACAACAACAAATGTTTTTATATAGTAAACATATATTACAACAGACAGGAAAATAAGTCATTGACGTATCTATAAACTACGACAGTGGGGCATATTACAATGAACAAAAATTTAAACGCAATTTGTAAAGTTTTGGTCCCATGTTTCATGAGCTGAAATAAAAGAGCCCAGAAATGTTCTATAAGAAAAAGCTGTTTCTCTAAAAATGTTCACGAATTTGTTCACATCCCTGTTAGTGAGCATTTCTCCTTTGCCAAGATAATCCACCTACCTGACAGTTGTGGCTTATCAAGAAGCTTATTAAACAGATCATTACACAGGTGCACCTTGTGCTGGGGACTATAAAAACCCACTAAAATGTGCAGTTTTGTCACACAACACAACGGCACAAATATCAAGTTTTGAGCGAGCATGCAATTGGTATGCTGACTGCAGGAATGTCTACCAAAACTTTTGCCAGAGAATTGAATGTTGATTTGTCTACCATAAGCCACCTCCAATGTCGTTTTAGAGAATTTGTCCACCGGCCTCACAACCGCAGACCACGTGTAACCACGCCAGCCCAGGACCTCCACATCTGGCTTCTTCACCTGCGGGATCGTCTGAGACCAGCCGCCCGGATAGCTGATGAAACTGTTGGTTTGCACAACCAAAGAATTTCTGCACAAACTGTCAGACAGTCTCAGGGAAGCTCATCTGCGTGCTCGTCGCTCTCATCAGGGTCTTGACCTGACTGCAGTTCAGCGTCGCAACCGACTTCAGTGGGCGAATGCTCACCTTCGATGGCCACTGGCAACGCTGGAGAAGTGTGCTCCTCACGGATGAATCCCAGTTTCAACTGTACCAGGCAGATGGCAGACAGCTGGCATTGCATCGTGTGGGCGAGAGGTTTGTTGACGTCAACGTTGGTGACAGAGTGCCCCACCATGATGGCAGTGGGGTTATGGTATGGGCAGGCATAAAATACGGATAACCAACACAATTGCATTTTATCGATGGCAATTTGAATGCACAAAGATATCCTGACAAGATCTTGAGGCCCACTGTTGTGCCATTCATCTGCCGCCATCACCTCATTTTTCAACATGATAATACACTACCCCATGTCGCAAGGATCTGTACAAAATTCCTGGAAGCTGAAAACTTACCAGTTCTTCCATGTTCTACATACTCACCAGACATGTCAGACATGCTCACCATGAGCATGTTTGGGATGCTCTGGATATTAGTGTACGACAGCGCGTTCCAGTTCCTGCCATTATCCAGTTACTTCCCACATTCCACAGGCCACAATCAACAGCCTGATCAACTCTATGTGAAGGAGATGTGTCGCGCTGCATGACGCAAATGGTGGCAACACCAGATACTGACTGGTTTTCTGATCCACACCAGATACTGACTGGTTTTCTGATCCGTGACCCTACCTTTGTTTTTAAGGTACGAGTGACCAACAGACACATATCTGTATTCCCAGTCATGTGAAATCCATAGATTAGGGCCTAATTGATTTATTTTAATTGACTGATTCCCTTATATGAACTGTAACTCAGTAAAATCTTTGAAATTGTTACATGTTGCGTTTTTATATTGTTGTTCAGTGTAGATTTGCATGTACAAACAACTAGCATTTTTGATTCCATTTTCTTGATTCGTTAAACGTCTAAGGAGATATCAAGCTCTACTTAAAACAGTCATTACATACAGAGATATTCACTCTCTCTCTCTCTCAAAGAAACCACCATGCCACATTGGGAGAGCAAATGGAGTTTAGGGAGGAGACAGCGACCTGCTAGGTATATTCATTCTCTGGTTTATAGAGTCGGAATATAAATACACTGTTTAGGATGATTTCAGTAGATTTCTTTGCTCGATTCCTCTGGTCTAGATTCATTTTGAAAGCAAGGGTCAAAGCGCTGATCAAGCATGATACATTGGAAGTGTCAGACACCTGGTTTCTTCTTTATGATGAAGCAGAGGAAGAGCTATTAACCTGGGTCCCTACTCCCCTATTCGTTCTACCTCTGCCCTATTCGTTCTACCTCTGCCCTATTCGTTCTACCTCTGCCCTATTCGTTCTACCTCTGCCCTATTCGTTCTACCTCTGCCCTATTCGTTCTACCTCTGCCCTATTCGTTCTACCTCTGCCCTATTCGTTCTACCATATTAGTTCTAGTTCCGCCATATTAGTTCTAGTTCCGCCATATTAGTTCTAGTTCCGCCATATTAGTTCTAGTTCCGCCATATTAGTTCTAGTTCCGCCATATTAGTTCTAGTTCTACCATATTAGTTCTAGTTCTACCATATTAGTTCTAGTTCCGCCATATTAGTTCTAGTTCCACCATATTAGTTATATTTCCACCATATTAGTTATATTTCTACCATATTAGTTCTAGTTCCGCCATATTAGTTATATTTCTACCATATTAGTTCTAGTTCTGCCATATTAGTTCTAGTTCTGCCATATTAGTTCTAGTTCCGCCATATTAGTTCTAGTTCTGCCATATTAGTTCTAGTTCCGCCATATTAGTTCTAGTTCTACCATATTAGTTATATTTCTACCATATTAGTTCTAGTTCCGCCATATTAGTTCTAGTTCCGCCATATTAGTTCTAGTTCTGCCATATTAGTTCTAGTTCTGCCATATTAGTTATATTTCCACCATATTAGTTCTAGTTCCGCCATATTAGTTCTAGTTCTACCATATTAGTTCTAGTTCTACCATATTAGTTATATTTCTGCCATATTAGTTCTAGTTCCGCCATATTAGTTCTAGTTTCGCCATATTAGTTCTAGTTCTACCATATTAGTTCTAGTTCCGCCATATTAGTTCTAGTTCTACCATATTTGTTCTAGTTCCGCCATATTAGGTCGGTTTGACATACTGCCACATTTTCTAAAAAGATGTTGCAGTCAAGCATGCCAATTTCACGCACCCTCAAAACTTGAGGAATCTGTGGCATGTTATTGTGTGACAAAACTGCACATTTTTAAGTGGCCTTTTATAGTCCCCAGCACAAGGTGCACATGTGTAATGACCATGCTGTTTAATCATCTTCTTGATATGCCACAACTGTCAGGTGGATGGATTATCTTGGCAATGGAGAAATGCTCACTAACAGGGATGTAAACAAATTTGAGAAAAATAAGCTTTTTGCGTATGGAAAATGTCTGGGATCTTTTATTTCAGCTCATGAAACCAACACTTTGCATGTTGAGTTAATATTTTTTGATCAGAATAGTTTTGCTGAACATGAGACTTTCCCACAGAAACTTAATGTTGGTGAACATGAAAAGGTAACCCGCATCTTTATCAAATGTATTTTTTGACTAGATTCTTGCCAGTGGTGTGCCAGACACAGGCTCGTGTTGTGTCGTCACTTACCGTGTTGAGTGCGTTGAGTGTGGTGTCGTCTCGCGAGGCTGCTAGGCAACCGTCTTCTGTAGATCCGCCGTCACACATCCCAGCGAAGGCCGCCATGCTCCTGGAGAACACAGAGGACGGATATTTTAACAAACTTCTAATCATCAAAAACAAGTTACAATACAAAAAGTCACAGGGAGAAAGAAAAGTTAACCTCAAATCCAACCTCAAGTCAGCTTAGACTGAGATAAAGTTATTATTTTTAAGATTAATCATCATTTAATCTTTTTATAAAGCAAACGCCTTCCAGTAGATCTATCAGGAGGAGGGTACAGGACCATTCCCTGCTGACATGGAGCAGGTTCATGTCTCCTGAGCTCACCTAGCTGCCCTGAGGTAGGTTGACAGTAGGGAGAGGGTATTGGATTATCTTTCCAGAAAGAGTAGGGTCAGAGGTCGTGTCTCACCTTGCAGCCCTGAGGTACATGAGCAGGTCACAGTCGTTGACCCCTGGCATCCACACCAGCTCCTCATTCTCTGTCACAGCCTGACCCAGGCCCCCCGGGGCCTCGGAGGGGAAGGGCTGCAGCTCGGGAAGCTTGGCCTAATTAGGGAGGAGAGGAGGAGGAGGAGGGAGGGAGGAGAAAAGGATTGAAAGAAGGTGTCAATCATACCACAAGTCGAGCCTGTGAAATACCAGCTTTCAAATCCTTTTCATCTAACAGAGTGGCTTGTCTGAGAAAATCTCACAAATCACTGTGCTTTATACACCTCTAATAGGATAATGTTGGTAAATGTTTATAATTTCACTCCTGTCGTAATTAATGATAGGTCATATTTGATAGAAATATGTAAACACTTGGACAGCTACTTGGATAACACAGGTAAGATGACTTACTTGGTGACTCGGCCCCACTCTGATCTCTCCTTGTGTGCTGTTTAGTCGCCTGGTAGAGAGAGTTAAGTTGTTAAGATCACAACCAGGACCATTCATAGTAAAAAGGTGCTACAGGACTAGCTCAGTGCAACCTAAGAAACAGGTTCAATTAACTGACGAGGTTCTCTCCTCTCGATGTCTGGCTGGAGCAAAAATTCCGCAGACAACGAAAGCCTGCAGAATCAAGGAGTGAGACATCTTGTCTTTATTATAGGACAGGTAAAAACCAATCATGTCTATACCTCAGAAACCAAGAGATTCTGGGGGAATATTTATTTGTCAAAATCAAAAGATGTGCCATGCAGAAATTGAGTCGCTATTTCCCAGTTGCTAAAATTCTCAGTTTATGTGACAAAAACAGGCAGTCATAAGTGTAGAGAATCATTGTATCTAAACTGCTGTGAAGTAAATTTTCCATAACCAAAAACATTGTATTTTCAGCTGTTTAAAGATGGTGTACAAAACAGAATGCAAATGACACAAAAATGAAACTTCAGAACAGGAAGCATAAAAATAGAGCACATAGAACTGATCTACCGCTTCTTTGACTTGCTTTCAAAAGGAATGACAGCTCTATAACTCACATTTCTAAGTTACATATTGTAGCTTCACAGGCATATTGCAGATTTTGTTGCATTATATAATTCAAGACTGTAGATGTATTTTTGTTCTATGGAAGAGATGCTTCTTTGCACAAAGGGAACATGTTTTCTTCTAGGATATTTTTGGCAATAGAATGATGTGAGAAAAACACCTCCAATGCTGATATTGTAGGTGCATTCAGCAACAAACAAAACAGCACCCCGCTTATAGGACTGGGAGATGCACAGTATTACAGACAAATAGAGTCTTGCTTGATAAATGGCTGTACGAATGCTGGAAACCATAGCAACAACTGCCTAGCAATTTAATAATAATAATAATAATAATAATAATAATAAGTTCCCCCTAGCCATCTCCCTCCAGCTGCAGTGGGTTAAAGAAAATTACAAGATGCTTCCTTTAAAAAAAAAAACAACCTTCCTCTCCTTTCCCGTCCGTTGCCAAGGCAACGGCACTTAGATTTTCCATACTGTATAGTCCCTAGCTCGGATAGCTGCTGCGGGCCAGAAACTGTCAGAGTGATTTGCGAAGCAGAAAGACGCACTCTCTCGCTCTCCATCATTTGAGCTGGCTGTTTGGGCTAGGGCTGGCTGGACTGGGGTTGGGTTGAAACCTGACACTGCTAGGACCCTGTGGAAGCTTTAAAAGTCCTCCAAACCATAAACCTGGCCCTCACTCTGACATGTTCATGTTGTTTCACCCCCCCTCAATCCCCCCCTTTCCGCCCCTTAACTAAGACTCGTCAACCTTTTCTCTTCTCCTCCAAAGTCTTCACCTTCTCCATCCTTCCCCCTGGCCTCCAACATCCCTTGTCTGCTCTACTCTCCCTCTGACAGAGACCAGAGAGTTGTCAGAGAGAAAGAGAGAGTCAAATTTGCCAAAACAGATATGGTACACTGGACTCCCTGACGAGAACAGGCCAACATTATGAGCACCACGTTTAAAACAAGTAGAGCAGGGGTTGCCAACTCCTGCAATGAGTGCAGGCTTTTGTTCCAGCCCAGTAGCAACGTGATCCTGGAGACCTGTAGTGTGTCAGTGCATGTTTTTGTTTCAGCCCAGCCTCAACACACTTGATTCAACTAGTTTTTACATAATTTAAGCAATAAGGCCCGAGGGAGTGTGGTATATGGCCTATATACCACGGCTAAGGGCTGTGTCCAGTCACTCTGCGTTGTGCCTAAGAACAGCCCTTAGCCGTGGTATATTGGTAATATACCACCCCCCCTCGGGCCTTATTGCTTACATATTGTAAAAATAAGGACCCAAGAATAATGACTCAAATACTATTTTATAACTGTGCATTCTCCCGCGTTGGATACAGTCGCTGTCCGCAGTTCTGAAACATAATCTTCGGTGCGCCATAGAATTGACACCTTTCCCTATGTTGCCATGTGCATAATAGGAACGTTAACCAGCATATTGGGATTGAGAACAATGAGGTGGAGGCAGCCGCAGCAGAGACGAGGAAACAGGCCTTTGCCTTAGGCGGAATCGTCTAAGAAAATTGAGGAGAGAGGAAAACCCCAACTTAGTTAGGTCGATAATTAATAGCCTAACTGTTAAATGTGTCAGGCTTTTTAAAATTGTCCATATATAGCTACAGAAATTAGACAGATCTGGCTTCTGTTGCCCGCTTGAGGGTTTTTTGATTCCGTGAGCACCAGGTCTCATGCAACTGCAAAATGGAGGATAAAGCAATTTCATAGATTCAGCTTGTTTTTAAATATTAGCTATGCTAAAATAAATGATTTACAAATGTTTATTATTTTTTTTAATTTTTTTTAGAACAGACTGGTATTAATTTAGTGTTATTTACACCATTCTAAAGAGAAAAATGGAATTGTAATCTAACACCTATTTGTCAGACACGGCTCTCGCCCCTAAACATTCCTTTATGTTCTTATTGTTCTTATTATTTTCTATTATTATTTGACCTTTATTTAACCAGGCAAGTCAGTTAAGAACAACTTCTTATTTTCAATGACGGCCTAGGAACAGTGGGTTAACTGGTCTAGGAACAGTGGGTTAACTGGTCTAGGAACAGTGGGTTAACTGCCTTGTTCAGGGGAACAGTGGGTAAACTGCCTTGTTCAGGGGAACAGTGGGTAAACTGCCTTGTTCAGGGGCAGTGCGACAGATTTTTTTCATTGTCAGCTCAGGGATTCGATCTTGCAACCTTTCGGTTTCTAGACCAACGCCCTAACCACTAGGCTACCTGCCATCCCCAGTTATTCATTATGATCCTCATTATAATAAATCAGTGATGTCATTATCATTAGTGGTCTTAGTGTAGCAGCCTGGTATAACCACCATGGAGCTGTAGGCCTCAGAGCACATCCTGTTCAGTCTTAATACTGTAACTTACTTAAGCCTATATTTCAATATATAGGCTACTGTATCAATCAATCGTTCGTTCATGCTACCACACAGCATACGAGACATTCATGAGTTGAAATGCAATCAAGCAATTTCGTTTATTTTTAAAATAAATAAAATAAGGGAGCTTTGAATAATTAGTCTTAACAACAAATACAACCGCAATTCACTAACGCATGCAACTGTTTTAAATATTATAATCTTGTTAGAACGAACTCTTGGGTACAGTTATTTGGTGTTGCTTACACTGTCCCACCAAATGGGCAGGAAAACAATATTGTCACCTGACAGCAGCTGTTTGGCTCACACAATACTCGGCTCCACACAATACTCGCTCCACACAATACTCAGCTCCACACAATACTCAGCTCCACACAATAATCAGCTCCCACAATACTCAGCTCCACACAATACTCAGCTCCACACAATACTCAGCTCCACACAATACTCAGCTCCACACAATAATCAGCTCCCACAATACTCAGCTCCACACAATACTCAGCTCCACACAATACTCAGCTCCACACAATACTCAGCTCCACACAATACTCAGCTCCACACAATACTCAGCTCCACACAATACTCAGCTCCCACAATACTCAGCTCCACACAATACTCAGCTCCACACAATACTCAGCTCCACACACAATACTCAGCTCCCACACTCACAAACTCAGCTCCCACAATACTCAGCTCCACACAATACTCAGCTCCCCACACTACTCAGCTCCACACAACACTCAGCTCCCACAATACTCAGCTCCACACAATACTCAGCTCCCACAATACTCAGCTCACACAATACTCAGCTCACACAATACTCAGCTCACACAATACTCAGCTCATACTCAGCTCCACACAATACTCAGCTCCACACAGCTCACACACTACTCAGCTCACACACAGCTCACACAATACTCAGCTCCACACAATACTCAGCTCCACACAACTAGCTCACATAACAATACTCAGCTCCACACAATACTCAGCTCCACACAATACTCACATAACGCTCGCTCATATACCCATATATATATTTTTTTAAATCTCCTGTAGTTTCCACAACTACTTTTAAAATGTTTATTTTATTTTTATTTTTAAGCGAGATGACGTGTGCCTGTCACACAGGCACTCAATGTCATTGTTTTTACACAGTGTGACCATCGGGGCTCTTTCTTGAGTCATGTGTGTGTCTTAATGATTTAAATCAAACAGTGTGCTTTAAAAGCATCAGAAAAGCTCAGTGCTTAGTTGGTTTTATTCAAACACATAGGGGTGTGTCTGTCTATATGTGGAAAAAAATAAGTAAACATTTCGACCAATCGATTGTTGTTGTTTTGTTGTTGTCGGGGGACAGTCCTAGGTTATTCAAATGACAATGCTATTCACTGCAGTTTATAGCTTAGACCAGAGTTTGGTACTGTCTTGAAAACAATAACATTCTTCATTGCATTGTGTTGTAGCCTGGGTAGGATATATTCCTTGTCCATGTAAAATCTGAAACAATTGGGTATCTTTTTGAGCTGGTACCCGGGGAATGGGAGGGAGAGCACTCAGCGCAGCCTTAGGAAAACACTGTAGGATCCCATGATTTCGTTATCCAATTAACTTTTATCCTCACATTGCGCTTATGAATTATGGGCTAATAGGCTGTAGGCTACATCCTCAAGCCTGTCTGTCTTTGTTCTGTTGCGTAACAACACACCTGGCGTCTCCGTTGCCACGGTTATTCCTTTTAAACGTCGTGGAGTCACAGGAAAAGACAAACTACGAAAGCTTGTTGGACACTTATTTTGACCTATTTCTTTAGCCTTCTAATAGCCAATAGGAGGAGAGATGCATACTTCCTCTTGCTTGCTGAATGTAAAGCTAAACAACAGGAGGGATGTTGGAAAGGAGAAGCCCATATTTTCTCCAATAGGCCAAATCTTAACCCTGAGTTACCATCCTGACAAAATAGACCTACACCTACACCATATGACTGGGGGTGATAATGTACCTTTCTGGACCTGTTAAACTGTTGAAAATAGACCCAAACTAATCCAAATGGTTTTTGCATAATCAGGCCTAGACTGTTGGCCCGATGCAGTCATTTCATCATGAAAACAAAAACAGGAAGTTTGAGCGGTTATTCAAATTAGCCTACTATTCACTGCAGTTTACAGCCATTTGTCATTGCACTGTGGTAGAATAATGGTAGAATAATGTTATTGTCTATAAACGTAGGCGAGGAGCTTTGCGTGCCCGGGGACCACAGACCTTTCCCTCCCCTTGCACTTTGACAAGTAAATATTAAGCATATAGCCCTTATATTTAGCTAATGAATAGCCTAATATCTAGCTAATATTTAGCATATAGCCCTTATATTTAGCTAATGAATAGCCTAATGTCTAGCTAATATTTAGCATATAGCCCTTATATTTAGCTAATGAATAGCCTAATATCTAGCTAATATTTAGCATATAGCCCTTATATTTAGCTAATGAATAGCCTAATATCTAGCTAATATTTAGCATCTTACTCTGGCTACACATCACTAGCCTCTCTCTTCCATCTGTTCCCGTGTTCAACAGCCTATAACGGGGGCAGGCAACATTGGTCCTTTTTCCCCCCATTTAACCGACCTGGAAGATCAGGTGTGTTGAATTGAGGGAAATCACCGAACTGATCGATTAGCTCAGTTGGTCAGGTGTAGTGCCAGATTGGAACAAAATCCTGGGCTGTGTTTCGAATACCCATACGAACACAGTATGTAATACATACTATTGACTATTAGTTCATTTTAGTATACTGAAAATGAACGTTATCGTTTCAGTTGAGCGTACTAGAGCGTCGCCTGTCTACCGGAAGATGATGCTGTTGCTATGCAACCTCTTGCTAGCATAACAAATGTCTAGCTAAACATTTTACGATTTCGTGTGTGTTCGTAAACTCAAATCTGGAGTGCCAGAGGGCGTTCGTAAATCCAGAGTGTTGTCAGATTGTCCGTTCGTAAATTCAGAGCGTTTCGTTCTCGGCAGCATTCAGAGCACACAATGACTCTCTGGCTGAGGAGTAGGGTTGATCCTAGCGTTCAACGGCAGTCAAGCACCCAAGCTAACGTAGCCTAACTACTTCCAGACACAAATGACAGAACAGCTCACTCTGACCATTTTTACTCGCCCTAGCAGAGCTGGTTAGGACTGTTTTCATGTTATCCAGAGCGTTGGTGACTAACTGTGCTGTTGGCAACAATTTAATTACGTTTAATTCTTGCCAACGTTTACTGACACCGGCCATGTTCAACGGGTGTTGAGCGTTCCTAAATTCATGAATTATCCTGCGAGAGAGTGCTGTGAAATCGTATTAGATAGCCAGAATTAACAATGTCCATTCAAACACACAACGACTACACCACTTAGCTAAGAATGTGAATAATCAAGTCAATAAACGTTGGGTAGTTATAGTTAGATAACCGATAGTTAATATACTGCCTGGCAAATTCGAGTAACCAATTAACATTAGGTAACTAGCTAACACACCGGTACATAATGCTATGCGGTTCGTAAGGATAGTGTAGCTAACAAATTGTCCGCCAACATAACATGTAACTTGTTTGAAAAATCATTACTTTATTACATTGTTCAATATCTTAACATTTGTCATAATTAGTTAAAGCAATGAATTTGTATCTGCTCTCGTCGGACTTGGGCTAAATATTTTCCGCCATTTTCTTCAAATCTGAAAATGTTGTGAAGCCACACCCATTTTCTGAAGAATTGCATTATGGGCCAGAAAAGTACAGAAAAAGTGTCCATAATGTGTAATTAGTGAAGACTTACAGAAAACGTTTGACCTCTGTCATTGCCAACAAAGGGTATATAACAAAGTATTGAGATAAACTTTTGTTATTGACCAAATACTTATTTTCCACCATAATTTGCAAATAAATTCATTAAAAATCCTACAATGTGATTTTCTGGATTTTTTTCTCTCATTTTGTCTGTCATAGTTGAAGTGTACCTATGATGAAACTTACAGGCCTCTCCCATCTTTTTAAGTGGGAGAACTTGCACAATTGGTGGCTGACTAAATACTTTTTTGCCCCACTGTAAGTAGTATTTGCAGTTGTCACTATGACAACACACCCTGAAATAAATAAATGGTCTGAACCAGTATCTGTGCGTTTTATTGACCTCATGAATGGTCTGAACCAGTATCTGTGTGTTTTATTGACCTCATGAATGGTCTGAACCTGTTTCTGTGTGTTTTATTGACCTCATGAATGGTCTGAACCAGTATCTTTGTGTTAGAGACCTCGTGAATGGTTTTGTGTTACCACCTTATTAACAGGCAGTGTGCGGTAGGATGCGTTAATCAGTTGATTGACAGGTGTAGGACTGTAGAAAACGTTCCTCTAGTGTGGATGCTCACCAACGCTGTGTAGTTATGTAGTCTATAGTTTATCATTACACTTATTGGTTTGGTGGATGGCCCATAACTCTTGACAACTAACGTTATTATCACAACAGAACTAGCCTACCAGTAACTAGCCTACTAGTAGGTATAGCTAACTTATTATCACAACAGAACTAGACTACTAGAAGGTTCAAGCTAACATTATTATCACAACAGAACTACCCTACTAGTAGGTCTAGCTAACATTATTATCACAACAGAACTACCCTACTAGTAGGTTCTAGCTAACATTATTATCACAACAAAACTACCCTACTAGTAGGTCTAGCTAACGTTATTATCACAACAGAACTACCCTACTAGTAGGTTCTAGCTAACATTAGCGAAATTGAATTAAATAAATGTAAAAATTACACTTACTTACTTACTTGACCTTAATATTCTAGAAATTGACTCCTTCAAATAATTGACTCTGGAAAGTTTGCCACCAGCGCGCTGCAGTAGGGAAGTAAAGCGGAGTCGAATCCACCACTCCCGTTGTTTGGCTGTGCCCATTGAAAATGAGGTGGATACCATGGCATTGTTGAATACTCTTTTCTGATTGGCTTGAAAGGCATTCTAGAGTGTGCATTATTTCCCTAAAAAAAAGACAGTCAAACAACACTGTAGAATTCAATGGCTATAGTTCATTCTTACAGTCTATGTTTGAGCTGCTTTTGAATTCGATTTTCATAATAGCAAGCAAGGACTGATGGTTTGGTTTAGCTAAACTAGCAAGTATGTTTGGTTACCAAGGCAACTACTGTAACTATCTAGTAAACTTGCTAGCAACTTCAGTGGACGGTGAACCCATTTGTAGTGGTAAATGTGTTAAAGTATATCGGTGGTATGAATGGGATAATAAACTCGGCGCTCGCCTCGTCGTCCTCGCCTAACCCGCCGTCGCCCGCGTCGTCGTCCTCGACTAACCCGTTGACTATCCCTTCCTTGTTGTCGTTTATGATTTCCATAGAACCTACAGCCCCTCGTTGACTATCCCTTCCTTGTTGTCGTTTATGATTTCCATAGAACCTACAGCCCCTCGTTGACTATCCCTTCCTTGTTGTCGTTTATGATTTTCCATAGAACCTACAGCCCCTCGTTGACTATCCCTTCCATGTTGTCGTTTATGATTTTCCATAGAACCTACAGCCCCTCGTTGACTATCCCTTCCTTGTTGTCGTTTATGATTTTCCATAGAACTTACAGCCCCTCGTTGACTATCCCTTCCTTGTTGTCGTTTATGATTTTCCATAGAACCTACAGCCCCTCGTTGACTATCCCTTCCATGTTGTCGTTTATGATTTTCCATAGAACCTACAGTCCCTCGTTGACTATCCCTTCCTTGTTGTCGTTTATGATTTTCCATAGAACTTACAGCCCCTCGTTGACTATCCCTTCCTTGTTGTCGTTTATGATTTTCCATAGAACCTACAGCCCCTCGTTGACTATCCCTTCCTTGTTGTCGTTTATGATTTTCCATAGAACTTACAGCCCCTCGTTGACTATCCCTTCCTTGTTGTCGTTTATGATTTTCCATAGAACTTACAGCCCCTCGTTGACTATCCCTTCCTTGTTGTCGTTTATGATTTTCCATAGAACCTACAGCCCCTCGTTGACGTTTATGATTTTCCATAGAACCTACAGCCCCTCGTTGACTATCCCTTCCTTGTTGTCGTTTATGATTTTCCATAGAACTTACAGCCCCTCGTTGACTATCCCTTCCTTGTTGTCGTTTATGATTTTCCATAGAACTTACAGCCCCTCGTTGACTATCCCTTCCTTGTTGTCGTTTATGATTTTCCATAGAACCTACAGCCCCTCGTTGACTATCCCTTCCATGTTGTCGTTTATGATTTTCCATAGAACCTACAGCCACTCGTTGACTATCCCTTCCTTGTTGTCGTTTATGATTTTCCATAGAACTTACAGCCCCTCGTTGACTATCCCTTCCTTGTTGTCGTTTATGATTTTCCATAGAACCTACAGCCCCTCGTTGACTATCCCTTCCTTGTTGTCGTTTATGATTTTCCATAGAACCTACAGCCCCTCGTTGACTATCCCTTCCTTGTTGTCGTTTATGATTTTCCATAGAACTTACAGCCCCTCGTCGAATATCCCGTCCATGTAGTTTTAACAATCATTTGAAGTAGTCAACCAGACCAGACAATATAATTACACGCCTACAACATTATATTACAGGTGTGTAAACAGAATGAAGGTGTGTAAAACCTTAAAAAAAAAATGTATCATTGGTTTAAGACCAGGAAAAATACAATTAAATGAGATGTACAGATGAGGGACCAGATCCCACACTCCGTTACTGGGCAGTCTGACAGGACAGTCTGGCAGGTGAGGGTCCCAAATCCCCCACATTGGGTTACTGGGCAGTCTGACAGGACAGTCTGGCAGATGAGGGACCAGATCCCACACTGGGTTACTGGGCAGTCTGACAGGACAGTCTGGCAGGTGAGGGACCAAATCCCACACTGACAGGACAGTCTGGCAGGTGAGGGACCAAATCCCCCACACTGGGTTACTGGGCAGTCTGACAGGACAGTCTGGCAGGTGAGGGACCAGATCCCACACACTGGGTTACTGGGCAGTCTGACAGGACAGTCTGGCAGGACAGTCTGGCAGATGAGGGACCAGATCCCACACTGGGTTACTGGGCAGTCTGACAGGACAGTCTGGCAGGACAGTCTGGCAGGTGAGGGACCAAATCCCCCACATTGGGTTACTGGGCAGTCTGACAGGACAGTCTGGCAGGTGAGGGACCAGATCCCACACTGGGTTACTGGGCAGTCTGACAGGACAGTCTGGCAGGTGAGGGCCCAGATCCCACACTGGGTTAGTGGGCAGTCTGACAGAACAGTCTGGCAGGACAGTCTGGCAGGTGAGGGACCAGATCCCACACTGGGTTACTGGGCAGTCTGACAGGACAGTCTGACAGGACAGTCTGGCAGGTGAGGGACCAGATCCCACACTGGGTTACTGGGCAGTCTGACAGGTGAGGGACCAGATCCCACACTGGGTTACTGGGCAGTCTGACAGGACAGTCTGGCAGGTGAGGGACCAAATCCCCCACACTGGGTTACTGGGCAGTCTGACGGGACAGTCTGGCAGGTGAGGGACCAGATCCCACACACTGGGTTAATGGGCAGTCTGACAGGACATAGTAAGGAAGGCAGGTGAGGGACCAAATCCCCCACACTGGGTTACTGGGCAGTCTGACGGGACAGTCTGGCAGGTGAGGGACCAGATCCCACACACTGGGTTACTAGGCAGTCTGACAGGACAGTCTGACAGGACAGTCTGGCAGATGAGGCACCAGATCCCACACTGGGTTACTGGGCAGTCTGACAGGACAGTCTGGCAGGACAGTCTGGCAGGTGAGGGACCAGATCCCACACACTGGGTTAGTGGGCAGTCTGGCAGGACATAGTAAGGAAGACAGGTGAGGGACCAATTAACCATAATTACTTTGTTTTGAGACAATATATGTTTAGTTGAATTCTATAAATGTTATATTTGGAGAATGTAGGAATCAATGAGTTGAAAAGTGTACACTTTAAATGAACCCATTTATTTATCAATCCATTTATTAAAAATATGTAAGGGATTGGGGTACATTTCCTGATGCATGTCACGAGTAATATTCTAGGAAAGTAATCTGATATTTTAAATGTTATCATATTATACCTAATCCTGAATATGCATAAATATTAAATGTAGCTCTCCAACAGTCTTGAAACATTGTTTCAAATCTGTGTATATTATATATTGTAAGAACTTCTATGCCTAGTTAAATAAGGGTTAAATAAAAACAAAAAGTCCTGTAACAACAGGAATTACGATCAACATATTTCACGTAGTCTAAAATAGAAAGTGACAAAAATAAAGACCAAGCAGGTCACTTCGTATTCCTGTATGCTTTCTGAACCAAAACAAGACCAGTCTGATCCAGCATGGTGTAACTTTACACTGCACAACAGTAATCAAGACAAACCCCTCCCCTTTCCATCAATCCCGTCCAATCCTCGCACGACTGTAAACGCCGTCATAATATTACAAAAATGGTCAACTTTTCTAACCAACCCACACTCCGTCTCCTTTAGTACCTACAGCGCTCTTTCTTTGACATGATTGTATTTTTCAGCCAGCGAGAGAGTGCACAAAGCTTCTCAGGGCTGCCATGTCGGCTCGATTGTAAATACGAGCATAGAGAGAGAGAGAGAGAGAGAGAGAAAGAGAGTAGGGTACTGCAAAATGGAGTCCGCACAAGCCTTGCTTCTGTTCTTATATCTCCTATGACAACAAAAATAAGGGAGGAAAAGTTAGCTTGCTCATATGGGTTACAAAGGGTAGCTTCTCCGTTATGTACCGTTACTTGTACCAAATGGTTACAACATAGCACGTTCGGCTCGCGATTTACCTTCACGTAAGGTAAGATTGGCAGGGATATGCACCGTGCACGGAGAGTAACCGCTAAATTAAACTATGATTCAGATATGCATATTCTTACGATAGCTGTGACAAATGACACTCGGTGTATAGTGAAATTCATTCTGAGTAGTAGCAGCGAGTAGCTACTAACGTTACTCAAGACCGTCTCAGAAAACTACTCACGGAATTAAACCGTAACATGTGAATATATTTATCAACCTACCTCCGCGGGGCGAACAAGTCGTCCATTTCTGACACCGATCTCTAAGGGTCGGGACGTTGACAGTTTTGTCTAGAACTGTAGTAGTGGTCGTTTGTGAAATCAACTCACTTTGTTCCTTCCCACCTATTGCTAGGTGCTCAAAATGGAGGACCAAGCAGAGCGCTTGGTTCGAGTCTCCGAGAATGTTTCCACTGAGCTTGTGACCTCAGCCTCGCTCCCGTTTCTACCACGCACGCACACACACACACACACAACGGAGCATGTGTTAAGACCTCACACACAAGCGTGCAGACACAGGATACGGAATCAAGAACCCTTCTCGAATGTATGTCTGGTCTATAATAAACAAGGCCATTGGAATGTAACTACAAGCTGCAGACAACAGACACAACGCTCAGCATACCAAACAAGCAACGCTGGGGCGGAGAGGGAGGGGCAGGGTAGACTGGGGCCCTGGCTCGGAACTAGGGGGTTCCAGACTAACAACAGCAGCGGTAGGAAATAGGGAGGCAACACAGCAACTGATGTGGATTTTCTAGCTACCAGCAACTCAGTTGCTACATTATATCACCTGATTCCCAACACAAAAAGGAGCACACAGGCAATAAAGTGCAAACTACACTACAGTGTGGATACATTGTAGCTAAAGTATGGGTACATACTGTATATTGTTATATAGACAGTGTGGATACATTGTAGCTAAAGTATGGGTACATACTGTATATTGTTATATAGACAGTGTGGATACATTGTAGCTAAAGTATGGGTACATACTGTATATTGTTATATAGATAGTGTGGATACATTGTAGCTAAAGTATGGGTACATACTGTATATTATTACATAGATATAGTGGATACATTGTTACATTGTAGCTAAAGTATGGGTACATACTGTATATTATTACATAGATATAGTGGATACATTGTTACATTGTAGCTAAAGTATGGGTACATACTGTATATTATTATATAGATAGTGTGGATACATTGTTACACTGTAGCTAAAGTATGGGTACATACTGTATATTGTTACATAGATATAGTGGATACATTGTTACATTGTAGCTAAAGTATGGGTACATACTGTATATTGTTATATAGACAGTGTGGATACATTGTTACATTGTAGCTAAAGTATGGGTACATACTGTATATTGTTACATAGATATAGTGGATACATTGTTACATTGTAGCTAAAGTATGGGTACATACTGTATATTATTATATATAGTGTGGATACATTGTTACATTGTAGCTAAAGTATGGGTACATACTGTATATTATTACATAGATATAGTGGATACATTGTTACATTGTAGCTAAAGTATGGGTACATACTGTATATTGTTACATAGATATAGTGGATACATTGTTACATTGTAGCTAAAGTATGGGTACATACTGTATATTGTTACATAGATACAGTGTGGATACATTGTCGCTAAAGTATGGGTACATACTGTATATTGTTACTTTATATATTTATTATTTTGATTTAACTAGGCAGTTAAGAACAAATTCTTATCTACAATGCCGGCCTACCCCGGCCAAACCAGGGAGACGTGTGCACGTGTGTGTGTGTGTGTGTGGTTACAGTGCATGACACAGACCTTATGGGCTAAAGCAAATGTCAGTATGTCAGTAATCTGTAGGCTATGTAAAGATTTAAATCCTGACACCAATACCTGAGCCCTTTAGGGATTAAGCCTAGTGGTTAGAGCCAGGTAGCCTAGTGGTTAGAGCAGGTAGCCTAGTGGTTAGAGAAGGTAGTCTAGTGGTTAGAGCAGGTAGCCTAGTGGTTAGATTAGGCAGGTAGCCTAGTGGTTACAGCCAGGTAGCCTAGTGGTTAGAGCCAGGTAGCCTAGTGGTTAGAGCCAGGTAGCCTAGTGGTTAGGATAGCCTAGTGGTTAGCCAGGTAGCCTAAAGTAGCCTAGTGGTTAGAGAAAGGTAGCCTAGTGGTTAGAGAAGGTAGTTAGTGGTTAGATTTAACTAGGTAGTCTAGTGGTTAGAACAAATTAGTCTATGGTTAGATGCCGGCAGGTAGCCTAGTGGTTAGAGAAGGTAGCCTAGTGGTTAGTGCAGGTAGCCTAGTGGTTAGTGTAGTGTGTTAGTGACAGGTAGTCTAGTGGTTAGAGGCAGGTAGCCTAGTGGTTAGAGCAGGTAGCCTAGTGGTTAGAAAGGTAGCCTAGTGGTTAGAGAAGGTAGCCTAGTGGTTAGATCTGTAGCCTAATGGTTAGAGCCAGGTAGCCTTGGTTAGAGCCAGGTAGCCTAGTGGTTAGAGCCAGGTAGCCTAGTGGTTAGAGCCAGGTAGCCTAGTGGTTAGAGCCAGGTAGCCTAGTGGTTAGAGCCAGGTAGCCTAATGGTTAGAGCCAGGTAGCCTAATGGTTAGAGCCAGGTAGTCTAGTGGTTAGAGAAGGTAGTCTAGTGGTTAGAGAAGGTAGTCTAGTGGTTAGATGAGGCAGGTAGCCTAGTGGTTAGAGCAGGTAGCCTAGTGGTTAGAGCAGGTAGCCTAGTGGTTAGAGCAGGTAGTCTTAGTGGTTAGAGCCAGGTAGCCTAGTGGTTAGAGCCAGGTAGCCTAGTGGTTAGAGCCAGGTAGCCTAGTGGTTAGAGCCAGGTAGCCTAGTGGTTAGAGCCAGGTAGCCTAGTGGTTAGAGCCAGGTAGCCTAGTGGTTAGAGCCAGGTAGCCTAGTGGTTAGAGCCAGGTAGCCTAGTGGTTAGAGTCAGGTAGCCTAGTGGTTAGAGCCAGGTAGCCTAATGGTTAGAGCCAGGTAGCCTAGTGGTTAGAGCCACGTAGCCTAATGGTTAGAGCCAGGTAGCCTAGTGGTTAGAGCCAGGTAGCCTAGTGGTTAGAGCCAGGTAGCCTAGTGGTTAGAGCCAGGTAGCCTAGTGGTTAGAGCCAGGTAGCCTAGTGGTTAGAGCCAGGTAGCCTAGTGGTTAGAGCCAGGTAGCCTAGTGGTTAGAGCAGGTAGTCTAGTGGTTAGAGCAGGTAGCCTAGTGGTTAGAGCCAGGTAGCCTAGTGGTTAGAGCCAGGTAGCCTAGTGGTTAGAGCCAGGTAGCCTAGTGGTTAGAGCCAGGTAGCCTAGTGGTTAGAGCCAGGTAGCCTAGTGGTTAGAGCCAGGTAGCCTAATGGTTAGAGCCAGGTAGCCTAGTGGTTAGAGCCAGGTAGCCTAATGGTTAGAGCCAGGTAGCCTAGTGGTTAGAGCCAGGTAGCCTAGTGGTTAGAGCCAGGTAGCCTAGTGGTTAGAGCCAGGTAGCCTAGTGGTTAGAGCCAGGTAGCCTAGTGGTTAAAGCCAGGTAGCCTAGTGGTTAGAGCAGGTAGTCTAGTGGTTAGAGCAGGTAGCCTAGTGGTTAGAGCCAGGTAGCCTAGTGGTTAGAGCCAGGTAGCCTAGTGGTTAGAGCGTTGGGCCAGTAACCAAAAGGTTGCTGGATTGAATCCCCCGAGCTGACAAGGTAAAAATCTGTTGTTCTGCCCCTGAACAAGGCAGTTAATACACTGTTCCCCCGGCAGGCCGTCATTGTAAATAATAATTTGTTAACTGACTTGTCTAGTTACATAAAAGGTTAAACATTAGATGTTTTTATTCAATTAAGCAACATGAACAATTCATAATTCCTTTTGAGATGTAGGCCAAAGCATTTCCAGGAAGAGTTCGTTCCGAGTAAAATGTTAAATTTGATCACAGGTTGTGTTATTTACAACATGAAAAGGGGCAGGTTGTATTTAGAATATTTTAATATATCCAGAATATTACAATGTTATTACCATTACATTTATCACACAGCTATTGGTCCCTGCAGTTAACCTCTTAAGTCGACCCTCTACTTTTTTGAACATTCTGTTAAAAATCGCGCAACATTTCAGCGCCCTGCTACTCATGCCAGGAATATAGTATATGCATTTGCTTAGTCTGTGTGGATAGAAAACACTCAGACGTTTAAAAAACTGGTCAAATCACTGCTGTGGCTTTACCAGAACGGCATTTACATCGAAAAGCACAGGAAAAACTGATCACTGAAAATGGGAAAATATATCCATGCGCTACTTGAACCCATTGATAAACGTGAACCACAATTAATTGACTGAGGTTGCAGTACCTACAGCTTCCACACGGTGTCTAGAGTCTTGTCATTTCCCTTCGAGTTTTTTCTTGGTCAAACACATACAGGACACCGTATCTCCTCCGGTCTAGGACCGGATATTTTCATTGAGTTTCTAGCCGGACATTTTTCCAGACGGACAGCTAATAATCTTTACATCGCCTCCTGATGAATTTTATCGCTTATTAACGTTTACTAATACCTAAAGTTGCATTACAAACGTATTTCGAAGTGTTTTGTGAAAGTTTATCGTCGACTTTTTGAATTTTAAAAAATGACGTTACGTTTTGAAACAATGTTTTTTTCGTTTATCACACAGTCTACATATAACGATATCTAGGCTTTATATGGACCGATTTAATCGAAATAAAGACCCAAATAGTGTTTATGGGACATCTAGGAGTGCCAACAAAGAAGATGGTGAAAGGTAATGAATGTTTTCTATTTTATTGTGCGGTTTGTGTAACGCCGAAATGCTAATTATTTTGTTTACGTCCCCTGTGGGTCTTTTGGGGTGTTGCATGCTATCAGATAATAGCTTCTCATGCTTTCGCCGAAAAGCATTTTAAAAATCTGACTTGTTGCCTGGATTCACAACGAGTGTAGCTTTAATTCGATACCCTGCATGTGTATTTTAATGAACTTTTGAGTTTTAACTAATACTATTAGCATTTAGCGTAGCGCATTTGCATTTCCAGAGCTCTAGTTGGGACGCAAGCGTCCCGAGTAGAAGCAACAGGTTAACTATATGGAAATGTCTTCAAAAAGTTAAGTTCATTTATCATTATCATGTTAAATGGGAATATAGTAACATTCACCATTTTATAAAAGGGTATCTTATAATGTACGAATAATATACTAAATCTACCTCTGACCATGCTAATGGCTGTTTTTATATATCTGGCATTAATATAATGTGTGCATTAGCTAACTCTCTCTCCTCTGCTCTCATCCTTCTAGACCTATCGGCTGCCTTCGATACTGTGAACCATCAGATCCTCCTCTCCACCCTCTCCGAGTTGGGCATCTCCGGCGCGGCCCATGCTTGGATTGCGTCCTACCTGACAGGTCGCTCCTACCAGGTGGCGTGGCGAGAATCTGTCTCCTCACCACGCGCTCTCACCACTGGTGTCCCCCAGGGCTCTGTTCTAGGCCCTCTCCTATTCTCGCTATACACCAAGTCACTTGGCTCTGTCATAACCTCACATGGTCTCTCCTATCATTGCTATGCAGACGACACACAATTAATCTTCTCCTTTCCCCCCTCTGATGACCAGGTGGCGAATCGCATCTCTGCATGTCTGGCAGACATATCAGTGTGGATGACGGATCACCACCTCAAGCTGAACCTCGGCAAGACGGAGCTGCTCTTCCTCCCGGGGAAGGACTGCCCGTTCCATGATCTCGCCATCATGGTTGACAACTCCATTGTGTCCTCCTCCCAGAGCGCTAAGAACCTTGGCGTGATCCTGGACAACACCCTGTCGTTCTCAACTAACATCAAGGCGGTGGCCCGTTCCTGTAGGTTCATGCTCTACAACATCCGCAGAGTACGACCCTGCCTCACACAGGAAGCGGCGCAGGTCCTAATCCAGGCACTTGTCATCTCCCGTCTGGATTACTGCAACTCGCTGTTGGCTGGGCTCCCTGCCTGTGCCATTAAACCCCTACAACTCATCCAGAACGCCGCAGCCCGTCTGGTGTTCAACCTTCCCAAGTTCTCTCACGTCACCCCGCTCCTCCGCTCTCTCCACTGGCTTCCAGTTGAAGCTCGCATCCGCTACAAGACCATGGTGCTTGCCTACGGAGCTGTGAGGGGAACGGCACCTCAGTACCTCCAGGCTCTGATCAGGCCCTACACCCAAACAAGGGCACTGCGTTCATCCACCTCTGGCCTGCTCGCCTCCCTACCACTGAGGAAGTACAGTTCCCGCTCAGCCCAGTCAAAACTGTTCGCTGCTCTGGCCCCCCAATGGTGGAACAAACTCCCTCACGACGCCAGGACAGCGGAGTCAATCACCACCTTCCGGAGACACCTGAAACCCCACCTCTTTAAGGAATACCTAGGATAGGATAAAGTAATCCTTCTCACCCCCCTTAAAAGACCTAGATGCACTATTGTAAAGTGGCTGTTCCACTGGATGTCATAAGGTGAAAGCACCAATTTGTAAGTCGCTCTGGATAAGAGCGTCTGCTAAATGACTTAAATGTAAATGATGTAAATGTATCTTGCCTATGCCGCTCTGTACAATCACCCATTCATATATCTTTATGTACATATTCTTTATCCCCTTACACTTGTGTCTATAAGGTAGTAGTTTTGGAATTGTTAGCTAGATTACTTGTTGGTTATTACTGCATTGTCGGAACTAGAAGCACAAGCATTTCGCTACACTCGCACTAACATCTGCTAACCATGTGTATGTGACAAATAACATTTGATTTGATTTGACTGACATGCAGGCCGTGCGTGACGATTTAAATGTACGTATTTCAACCCTTGACTAATAATGTCCTGTGCTATGTCATGTTTCACGTGGATGTCCTGTGCTATGTCATGTTTCACGTGGATGTCCTGTGCTATGTCATGTTTCATGTGGATGTCCTGTGCTATGTCATGTTTCATGTGGATGTCCTGTGCTATGTCATGTTTCATGTGGATGTCCTGTGCTATGTCATGTTTCACGTGGATGTCCTGTGCTATGTCATGTTTCACGTGGATGTCCTGTGCTATGTCATGTTTCATGTGGATGTCCTGTGCTATGTCATGTTTCACGTGGATGTCCTGTGCTATGTCATGTTTCACGTGGATGTCCTGTGCTATGTCATGTTTCACGTGGATGTCCTGTGCTATGTCATGTTTCACGTGGACCCCAGGAGGAGTAGCTGATGTTATTGCAGTGGCTAATGGGGGATCCTAATAAAATTACCAGCCATAAATAACACATTGTGTTTACAGGCTGAAGACTGTTTTTCATTCAGCATCACACATCGTGTTTAGCTGTAATCAGTGCCTGTGTGCACACCAAGTGTTTAAGCTTCTATAGCAGGGTTCTCAAATTGCGGCATGCGGTCTGAATATGACCCAAGGGGTGGTTTTATTTTGCCCCCAAACCCCCCCCCCCCCAAGTTTTCGGAGCAAAAAAATATATATATATTTCTTGAGAATTTTCATTGTTGGACATAAAACACTGAAAACACCAGGAAATCAGTTCCTAGTGATTTTAATTTAGTTAAAACTTGTTTCCCAACTATTCATAATAAAATGTGATCGTATACAAACGTAAACAAGGTTTGAAATGGTTTTACGTTTTACTAAAATATTATATCTGTTTGGGCTTCTAGTAGTGAATTTGTAATTATGTTCTGGGCCCCCTGACCATCAGCTGAAGAAGATATCTTCCCGAGTCAGAATCGAGTTGATGATCCCTGACCTATGACCTTATGTGGAGATTTTAAGCATTTTTTTCCTTCATAAATTGAACCCTTATTTGAACGGATACGTTTGACAGTAGGGCTGTTAGTTAATCAGTTCACTTTTTTGGTAATTTTACCAGTTTTCCCCTCTGCACTCAGACCCCTCCCAGAAAGTGCTAGAAAAATTAATGCTTGAGAAATAGTTTTTGGTTTATTTTCTCGCAAAAAAGGTACATAACTTTTACCCAGAAATGATTTGATATAAAAACAGCTACAGGGGGGGGCCTTGAACTCTTAACAGATACTTTAATACGAAGCGACTTGCAGCATGTGATCCCTGAGGGAGCTGAACTCACAACCTTGGCATTACTAGTCACATTCATACCAACTCAGTCTTACCTGGTCTCTGGGTTGGATCAGAACCAATAGTCGAACAGTCGAACAGTCTTACCTGGTCTCTGGGTTGGATCAGAACCAATAGTCAGAGACAGTCTTAACTGGTCTCTGGGTTGTATCAGAACCAATAGTCAGAGACAGTCTTAACTGGTCTCTGGGTTGGATCAGAACCAATAGTCAGAGACAGTCTTACCTGGTCTCTGGGTTGTATCAGAACTAATAGTCAAACAGTCTTAACTGGTCTCTGGGTTGGATCAGAACCAATAGTCAGAGACAGTCTTACCTGGTCTCTGGGTTGGATCAGAACCAATAGTCAGAGACAGTCTTACCTGGTTTCTGGGTTTGATCAGAACCAATAGTCAGACAGTCTTACCTGGTCTCTGGGTTGTATCAGAACCAATAGTCAGAGACAGTCTTACCTGGTCTGTGGGTTGTATCAGAACCAATAGTCAGACAGTCTTACCTGGTCTCTGGGTTGTATCCCAGGATGTAGAAAAAGGAGTCGATGCGAGCTTTGAACTCCCTGGCAGCAAAGATGTCGGAGAAATGGGCAATGTTACACTTCCCCCTGAAACACAAGACACAAAAGCAAAGGACATTTGTTTTACTGGTCAACGCACAAGCACTGTAAACACACTATATACACACACAAACGTATGTGGATAGCCCTGTCAAATGAGTGATTTGGCTATTTCAGTCACACCCGTTGCTGACAGGTGTATAAAAATCGAACACACAACCATGCAATCTCCATAGACAAACATTGATAGTAGAATTGCCTTACTGAAGAGCTCAGTGACTCAACGTGGCAACATCATAGGATGCCACCTTTCCAAAAAATATAAAATTTCCGCACCTGCTAGAGTTGCCCCTGTCAACTGTAAGTGCTGTTATTGTGAAGTGGAAACGTCTAGGAGCAACAACGGCTCAGCCGCGAAGTGGTAGACCACACAAGCTTACAGAATGGGGCCGGGGACTGAAGTGTGTAGCGCGTCTGTCCTTGGTTGCAACACTCACTACCGAGTTCCAAACTGCCTCTGGAATCAACGTCAGCACAATAACTGTTCGCCAGGAGCTTCATGAAATGGGTTTCCATGGTAGAGCAGCCGCGTACAAGCCTAATATCACCATGCTCAAAGCCAAGCGTCGGCTGGAGTGGTGTAAAACTCGCCGCCATTGGACCCTGGAGCAGTGAAAATGCGTTCCCTGGAGTGATGATTCACGCTTCACCATCTGTCAGTCCGAAGGACAAATCTGGGTTTGGTGGATGCCAGGAATGCATCGTGTCAACTGTAAAGTTTGGTGTAGGAGAAATACTGATCTGGGGCTGTTTTTCATGGTTCGGGCCCCTTAGTTCCAGTGAGAGGAAATCTTAACGCTACAGCATACAATGAAATTCTAGAAGATTTTGTGCTTCCAACTTTGTGGCAACTGTTTGGGGAAGGCCCTTTCCTGGTTCAGCATGACAATGTCCCCGTGCACAAAGCGAGGTCCATACATAAATGGTTTGTCGAGATCAGCGTGAAGAACTTGACTGGCCTGCACAGAGCCCTGACCGCAACCCCATGGAACACCTTTGGGATGAATTGGAACACTGACTGCGAGCCTGAAGGCCTAATCGCCCAACATCAGTGCTCGACTTCACTAATGCTTGTGTCTGAATGGAAGAAAGTTCCCGCAGCAATGTTCTAGTGGAAAGCCTTCCCAGAAGAGAGGAGGCTGTTACAGCCGCAATGTTCTAGTGGAAAGCCTTCCCAGAAGAGAGGAGGCTGTTATAGCAGCAATGTTCTAGTGGAAAGCCTTCCCAGAAGAGTGGAGGCTGTTATAGCAGCAATGTTCCAGCATCGAGTGGAAAGCCTTCCCAAAAGAGTGGAGGCTGTATTAGCAGCAATGTTCCAGCATCGAGTGGAAAGCCTTCCCAAAAGAGTGGAGGCTGTATTAGCAGCAATGTTCCAGCATCTAGTGGAAAGCCTTCTCAGAAGAGTGGAGGCTGTTATAGCAGCAATGTTCCAACATCTAGTGGAAAGCCTTCCCAGAAGAGTGGAGGCTGTTATAGCAGCAATGTTCCAACAACTAGTGGAAAGCATTCCCAGAAGAGTGGAGGCTGTTATAGCAGCAATGTCCCAACAACTAGTGGAAAGCCTTCCCAGAAGAGTGGAGGCTGTTATAGCAGCAATGTCCCAACATCTAGTGGAAAGCCTTCCCAGAAGAGTGGAGGCTGTTATCGCAGCAATGTCCCAACATCTAGTGGAAAGCCTTCCCAGAAGAGTGGAGGCTGTTATAGCAGCAATGTCCCAGTGGAAAGGAAGAGTGGAGGCTGTTATAGCAGCAATGTCCCAACATCTAGTGGAAAGCCTTCCCAGAAGAGTGGAGGCTGTTATAGCAGCAATGTCCCAACATCTAGTGGAAAGCCTTCCCAGAAGACTGGAGGCTGTTATAGCAGCAATGTCCCATCATCTAGTGGAAAGCCTTCCCAGAAGAGTGGAGGCTGTTATGGCAGCAATGTCCCAACATCTAGTGGAAAGCCTTCCCAGAAGACTGGAGGCTGTTATAGCAGCAATGTTCAAACATCTAGTGGAAAGCCTTCCCAGAAGAGTGGAGGCTGTTATAGCAGCAATGTCCCAACATCTAGTGGAAAGCCTTCCCAGAAAAGTGGAAAGCCTTCCCAGAAGAGAAAAGTGGAGGCTGTTATAGCAGCAATGTTCATCTAAAAGCATCTAGCAGCAATGTCCCAACATCTAGTGGAAAGCCTTCCCAGAAGAGTGGAGGCTGTTATAGCAGCAATGTTCCAACATCTAGTGGAAAGCCTTCCCAGAAGAGTGGCTGTTATAGCAGCAATGTTCCAACATCTAGTGGAAAGCCTTCCCAGAAGAGTGGAGGCTGTTATAGCAGCAATGTTCCAACATCTAGTGGAAAGCCTTCCCAGAAGAGTGGAGGCTGTTATAGCAGCAATGTTCAAACATCTAGTGGAAAGCCTTCCCAGAAGAGTGGAGGCTGTTATAGTGGCAAAGGGAGGGAGGACCAACTCCATATCAATGCACATATTTTGGAATGAGATGTTCGACGAGCAGGTGTCCACATACTTTTGGTCATGTAGTGAGCAAAAAAATAACAAATAATTAAAGAGCAACAATAAAATAACAGTAATGAGGATATATACAGGGGGTACCGGTACAGAGTCAATGTGGAGGCTATATACAGGGGGTACTGGTACAGAGTCAATGTGGAGGCTATATACAGGGGGTACCGGGACAGAGTCAATGTGGAGGCTATATACAGGGGGTACCAGGACAGAGTCAATGTGGAGGCTATATACAGGGGGTACCAGTACAGAGTCAATGTGGAGGCTTTATACAGGGGGGTACTGGTACAGAGTCAATGTGGAGGCTATATACAGGGGGTACCAGTACAGAGTCAATGTGGAGGCTATATACAGGGGGTACCGGTACAGATTCAACGTGGAGGCTATATACAGGGGGTACCGGTACAGATTCAATGTGGAGGCTATATACAGGGGGTACCGGTACAGATTCAATGTGGAGGCTATATACAGGGGGTACCGGTACAGATTCAATGTACAGGGGCACAGGTTATCCCAATGTGATTGGGATAATATGCACATATAGGTAAAGTGACTATGCTAATAAGATAAGACTAAGATAATAAAAGAGTAGCCGCAGCGTAAAAATTGGGGTGGGGGGGGGGGGCAATGCAAATAGTCTAGGTAGCCATTTGATTAGCAGTTCAGCAGTCTTACGGCTTACACACTACCCTCTGTAGTACCTTGCGGTCGGAGGCCGAGCAGTTGCCATACCAGGTTGCCATACCAGGTGATGCAACCAGTCAGGATGCTCTCGTGCAGCTGTAGAACTTTTTGAAGATCTGAGGACCCATGCCAAATATTTTCAGTCTCCTGAGGGGGAATAGGTTTTGTCGTGCCCTCTTCACGACTGTCTTGGTGTGTTTGTACCATGATAGTTTATTGGTGATGTGGACACCAAGGAACTTGAAGCTCTCAACCTGCTCCACTACAGCCCCGTCGATGAGAA
>NC_088402.1:89432484-89572484 GCF_034236695.1 Oncorhynchus nerka | reverse complement strand
TATAGTCTTATACCTTCACAATAAATCCATGTAATATAGTCTTATACCTTCACAATAAATCCATGTAATATAGTCTTATACCTTCACAATAAATCCATGTAATATAGTCTTATACCTTCACAATAAATCCATGTAATATAGTCTTATACCTTCACAATAAATCCATGTAATATAGTCTTATACCTTCACAATAAATCCATGTAATATAGTCTTATACCTTCACAATAAATCCATGTAATATAGTCTTATACCTTCACAATAAATCCATGTAATATAGTCTTATACCTTCACAATAAATCCATGTAATATAGTCTTATACCTTCACAATAAATCCATGTAATATAGTCTTATACCTTCACAATAAATCCATGTAATATAGTCTTATACCTTCACAATAAATCCATGTAATATAGTCTTATACCTTCACAATAAATCCATGTAATATAGTCTTATACCTTCACAATAAATCCATGTAATATAGTCTTATACCTTCACAATAAATCCATGTAATATAGTCTTATACCTTCACAATAAATCCATGTAATATAGTCTTATACCTTCACAATAAATCCATGTAATATAGTCTTATACCTTCACAATAAATCCATGTAATATAGTCTTATACCTTCACAATAAATCCATGTAATATAGTCTTAATATAGTCTTATACCTTCACAATAAATCCATGTAATATAGTCTTATACCTTCACAATAAATCCATGTAATATAGTCTTATACCTTCACAATAAATCCATGTAATATAGTCTTATACCTTCACAATAAATCCATGTAATATAGTCTTATACCTTCACAATAAATCCATGTAATATAGTCTTATACCTTCACAATAAATCCATGTAATATAGTCTTATACCTTCACAATAAATCCATGTAATATAGTCTTATACCTTCACAATAAATCCATGTAATATAGTCTTATACCTTCACAATAAATCCATGTAATATAGTCTTATACCTTCACAATAAATCCATGTAATATAGTCTTATACCTTCACAATAAATCCATGTAATATAGTCTTATACCTTCACAATAAATCCATGTAATATAGTCTTATACCTTCACAATAAATCCATGTAATATAGTCTTATACCTTCACAATAAATCCATGTAATATAGTCTTATACCTTCACAATAAATCCATGTAATATAGTCTTATACCTTCACAATAAATCCATGTAATATAGTCTTATACCTTCACAATAAATCCATGTAATATAGTCTTATACCTTCACAATAAATCCATGTAATATAGTCTTATACCTTCACAATAAATCCATGTAATATAGTCTTATACCTTCACAATAAATCCATGTAATATAGTCTACACCATCACAATAAATCCATGTAATATAGTCTACACCTTCACAATAAATCCATGTAATATAGTCTTATACCTTCACAATAAATCCATGTAATATAGTCTTATACCTTCACAATAAATCCATGTAATATAGTCTTATACCTTCACAATAAATCCATGTAATATAGCCAACCCCTTCACAATAAATCCATGTAATATAGTCTTATACCTTCACAATAAATCCATGTAATATAGTCTTATACCTTCACAATAAATCCATGTAATATAGTCTTATACCTTCACAATAAATCCATGTAATATAGTCTACACCATCACAATAAATCCATGTAATAAATTCACAATAAATCCATGTAATATAGTCTACACCATCACAATAAATCCATGTAATATAGTCTTATACCTTCACAATAAATCCATGTAATATAGTCTTATACCTTCACAATAAATCCATGTAATATAGTCTACACCTTCACAATAAATCCATGTAATATAGTCTACACCATCACAATAAATCCATGTAATATAGTCTTATACCTTCACAATAAATCCATGTAATATAGTCTTATACCTTCACAATAAATCCATTATTTATTTTAGACAGGTCGAAAGAAACAGGATATGAAGAACATGTCATCTATTTCAGAAGAACAGAATATCATACTCAGTCGTCTTTATGTTCGGTCCTGATCTGGCCATGCCATATGGCTGTGGGCTACACTAGTTCATTTAGTTGTCCTTATGTTAGGTCCTGATCTGGCCATGCCATATGGCTGTGGGCTACACTAGTTCATTTAGTTGTCCTTATGTTAGGTCCTGATCTGGCCATGCCATATGGCTGTGGGCTACACTAGTTCATTTAGTTGTCCTTATGTTAGGTCCTGATCTGGCCATGCCATATGGCTGTGGGCTACACTAGTTCATTTAGTTGTCCTTATGTTAGGTCCTGATCTGGCCATGCCATATGGCTGTGGGCTACACTAGTTCATTTAGTTGTCCTTATGTTAGGTCCTGATCTGGCCATGCCATATGGCTGTGGGCTACACTAGTTCATTTAGTTGTCCTTATGTTAGGTCCTGATCTGGCCATGCCATATGGCTGTGGGCTACACTAGTTCATTTAGTTGTCCTTATGTTCGGTCCTGATCTGGCCATGCCATATGGCTGTGGGCTACACTAGTTCATTTAGTTGTCCTTATGTTCGGTCCTGATCTGGCCATGCCATATGGCTGTGGGCTACACTAGTTCATTTAGTTGTCCTTATGTTCGGTCCTGATCTGGCCATGCCATATGGCTGTGGGCTACACTAGTTCATTTAACAGGCGAGATTTGCTTAGAATTCCATGGCATTATTTTATAGTATGAAGAATACAATTGAACCAAGCTGAATAAAATAGAAAGGATATTTTCTCTGAATGATTTGAGGGAGTGCGAACATGCGGCTATTCTGTGTGGAGGTTAACAAAGAAACAGGCCCTCCTATCGAATTAATTTAGACTTATTAATATAACTTTAGTTGTGATAAAAATGTTGGGCTATTGCTTTGATTTTTTAATACATTCTAAGGCTGCATGATGCCAATCTAATGAGGAGTTGAAAAAAGTCACATGAAAGGTATGAGCTTTGCTTTGTTTCCTGTGCAGGCTTGTACACACTTCATCAGTCTCTCATTCACCATTTGAGAAGAACTTGATAATGCCTCAAATTTTCCGTCTGCATCCCCTTTGTGTGGCCATGACCCCCCTTAAAACATCCATGCCTTTTGTGGCCGGTTGCACCATTGGGCTGAATACAATCATTATAATTCCCTTCTCCCCGATGCGTGCCGAAGCACGTCTCACTCACAAGGCTCTCAGTCACATGATTGGGTATTTCTCACAGGCTACAAGTGAAGACAGACACATCTGGGACCCTACTGCGTGCGTCCTTATCCAATTCCAAGGTTCATATTGAAGATATTGGAAGAACTGTCCACATTTACTTTTCGTCAGCCAACTAGATGAGTAGTAGGCCTAACGAACAGCAAAAGCACTAGCCTATGCCAATCAACTATCCTCCGTAGTATAAAAGTTGACCTATTCTATTCTGTGCAAGAAATAAATATTCCAAACATAGTCCGGGACAGTTGTGGGATGCGATACATCCTAAATTAATAATAATATAATATATATATAATAATAATAATACCACAAGCATTAAAAAATAAACTAAGAAATGAGACTGATGAAACAGATAAGAACGTTTAGCTTAAAATGGTGATAAACTATCTTCACATTATAAGCAGAGCAATGCGCACATGGCAGTAGGCAATGTTCCATTAGCAGGAAAACACCATTATTCAAAATGACCACAAATGTAATGAATGCTTTTATTATAAAGTTGCATTTTTATGGGGGGAAATGATCTTCCCCAAACGTGAAACTCACACGCTGCTTATGTATGCCAGTAAACAGATGAATGTGCTTCATTTTAAGAAATGATATGGCCACTACTAGTTGTAATACAAAACCTTATTAAAACATATAGGCCTATGGGCAAGGCAACATGAGGTGTGCGACTATGCTTTGAAAACATCCCCGCCAAAAAGCTTGAGCTGTTTGGCTTAAGCTAGGAATCATTCACACGCGATCATTTATCAAGTGATAGGCTAATATTGTCACCCATCAGACTATTCTTGTTTAATTATTGTCTTCACATAGACTAAATAATATGTTAAATTAGTTTTGATGTAGAATGGACCATTATAATGCACCTGTATCTAAACAGGGGCAGTGGGGAAAATACATGTTTACATCTATACACTTAAATAGTGAATGGAGGACACTTTTCCCCTGGTTTATGTTCATGGCAGCCAGGTAGGATATACTCCTGTTGTAAAGAAAAGCAAACTACTTAATATTAGGAAAGTTGAGAAATAAATACAGTTGGCCTACCCTATAGGAAGCTGATAGGAATCCTCCTCTTTTTAACAGAGGCCATCACTCTGTTTTCTCAAACAATTGCATAGCCTATAGAAATGTTGCGTAACATGAGCTCCTGGGCTCTCATGACATTTGCATTGATTTTCAGAGTGATTAGAGGGACAACAGAGTGCTGAGTACCAGGCAGTTAAAAAGTTTGGTAGGCTACTAATGACCATCAGTAGCAACAGAACGCTGTTTTGAAAAGCCTAGTTACCGTGACTAAACGGTCACATGGAATTTTGACCGTCATCATGACCACCAGTGTGGCGGTAATACGGTCACCGTAACAGCACTAGTACCTTATTCAATGTGTAGGGGTACTAGAGTGGTTGTCTATACAGGCCAAACGTTTTGAGAATGACACAGTTTGCTGCTTCAGTGTCTTTAGATATTTTTGTCAGATGTTACTATGGAATACTGTATAAGTATAATTACAACCATTTCACAAGTGTCAAAAGCTTTTATTGACAATGACATGAAGTTGATGCAAAGAGTCAATATTTGCAGTAGTAACATTTATTTTTCAAGACCTCTCCAATCCGCCCTGGCATACTGTCAATTAACTTCTGGGCCACATCCTGAGTGATGGCAGCCCATTCTTGCATAATCAATGCTTGGAGTTTGTCAGAATTTGTTTGTCCACCCGCCTCTTGAGGATTGACCGCAAGTTCTCAATGGGATTAAGGTCTGGGGAGTTTCCTGGCCATGGACCCAAAATATCGATGTTTGTTCCCCCAGCCACATAGTTATCACTTTTGCCTTATGGCAAGGTGCTCCATCATGCTGGACAAGGCATTGTTTGTCACCAAACTGTTCCTGGATGGTTGGGAGAAGTTGCTCTCGGAGGATGTGTTGGTACCATTCTTTATTCATGGCTGTGTTCTTAGGCAAAATTGTGAGCGAGCCCCCTCCCTTGGCTGAAAAGCAACCCCACACATGAATGGTCTCAGGATGCTTTACTGTTGGCATGACACAGGACTGATGGTAGCGCTCACCTTGTCTTCACCGGACAAGCTTTTTTCCGGATGCCCCAAACAATCGGAAAGGGGATTCATCAGAGAAAATGACTTTACCCCAGTCCTCAGCAGTCCAATCCCTGTACCTTTTGCAGAATATCAGTCTGTCACTGATGTTTTTCCTGAAGAGAAGTGGCTTCTTTGCTGCCCTTCTTGACACCAGGCCATCCTCCAAAAGTCTTCGCCTCACTGTGCGTGCAGATGCACTCACACCTGTCTGCTGCCGTTCCTGAGCAAGCTCTGTACTGGTGGTGCCCCGATCCCGCAGCTGAATCAACTTTAGGAGACGGTCCTGGCGCTTGCTGGACTTTCTTGGACGCCCTGAAGCCTTCTTCACAACAATTGAACCGCTCTCCTTGAAGTTCTTGATGATCCGATAAATGGTTGATTTAGGTGCAATCTTACTGGCAGCAATATCCTTGCCTGTGAAGCCCTTTTTGTGCAAAGCAATGATGACGGCACGTGTTTCCTTACAGGTAACCATGGTTGACAGAGGAAGAACAATGATTCCAAGCACCACCCTCCTTTTGAAACTTTCAGTCTGTTATTCGAACTCAATCAGCATGACAGTGATCTCCAGCCTTGTCCTCATCAACACTCACACCTGTGTTAATGAGAGAATCACTGACATGTCAGCTGGTCCTTCTGTGGCAGGGCTGAAATGCAGTGGAAATGTTTTTTTGGGGATTCAGTTCATTTGCATTGCAAAGAGGGACTTTGCAATTCATCTGATCACTCTTCATAACATTATGGAGTAAATGCAAATTGCAATCATACAAACTGAGGCAGCAGACTTGGTGAAAATTAATATTTGTGTCATTCTCAAAACTTTTGGCCACGACAGTACAGGTTAGTACGAGTACCTTATTCAACGTACAGGGGTACTGGAGTGGTTATATATACAGGTCAGTACCAGTACCTTATTCAATGTGCAGGGTACTGGAGTGGTACACAAGTCACAGGGCTGAAAAGTGACTGGTAGCAGGAATATATAAATACTTATGGTAATATATACAGTGCCTTCATAAAGTATTCATACCCCTTGACTTAACCACATTATGTTGTGTTAAAGCCTTAATTCAAAATAAATGACAGTTTTTTCCCCCAAGAGAACAGTGGTCTCCATTAGGAAATGGAACAAAAATATGGAACTGCCTAGAGCTGACCGTCCAACCCAACTGAACAACCGGGCAAGAAGGAACTTGGTCAGGAAGACAGCCCAATGACAGAACTAGAGTACCTTGGCTGAGATAGGAGAACCTGACAGAAGGACAACAGTCTCTACAGCACTTCACCAATCTGGGATTTATGGGAGAGTGGCCAGACAGAAGCCACTCCTGAGAAAAAGGCACGACAGCACGCCTGGAGTTTGCAAAAAAAAGGCACGCAAAAGACAGAATCACAAGGCAAAGGATTCTGTGGTCTGATGAGACACAAAATTTAACTCTTTGGCCTGAATGTAGAGCGTTATGTCTGGAGAAAACCAGCCACAGCAATGAATAATCAATGGACATCAACGTAATGAGTAAAACATCTAATCAATAATCATTCTAGCAGCAGCGTAGGTTGTGTCTGAGTGGGTAGAGACCTGCGGATGGGCATAGAGTCAGTATGGATAGTATGTGTTAGAGGGAGAGCAGTAGTTAGCCATTTAACAGTCTTATGGCCAAGGGATAGAAGCTGTTTAGAAGTCTGTTTGTCTGAGCCTTGATACACCGGTACTGCCTGTCTCGGGTGGCTGGATTCTTTGGTATTTGTTTTGGGCCTTTCTTAGACATTGCCTGGCATGTATGTCCTGGATGGCAGACAATTTTACCCCAGTGATGGATAGGGCTGTCTGCACCACCCTCTGTAAGGCCTTCCAGTCCTGGGCGGTGCAGTTGCCCATACCAGACGTTGATACAACCCCTCAAGATGCTTTCAATGGTGCAGCTGTAAAAGTTCCTGAGGTCTGAGGGGTCATGCCAAATCATTTCAGCCTCCTGAGGGAGAATAGGCGTTGGCGTTGCCTGATTAACAACCGTTCTGGTGTGAGAAGACCATGTAAAGTCCTCAGTGATTAGGAACTAGAACCTCTTGACCTTTTCCACTGCGGCCCGTCGGTGTGCATCCACAATCAGCTCCTTGGTCTTGCTGAGGTTGAGGGAGAGGTTGTTGTCCTGGCAACACACTGCCAGTTCTCTGAACTACCGTCCCTGTAGGCTGTCTCATCGGAGTTGGTGATTAGGCTTACCACCGTTGTGTCGTCAGCAAACTTGAATACAGAAGGGGACTAAGGACACACCCCTGAGGGGCCCCAGTGTTAAGGATCAGCGTGGCGGACGTGTTGTTGCCTACTCTTACCACCTGGGGTCGAACCGTCAGGAAGTCCAGGATCCAGTTGCAGAGTGAGGTGTTTAGTCTCAGGGTCCTGAGCTTGGTGACAAGCTTTGTGGGCACTATGGTGTTGAACGCTGAGCTGTAGTCAATGAACATCATTCTCAAAAAGTTATTCCTCTTGTCAAGGTGGGAGAGGGCAGTGTGGAGTGCATTTGAGATTGCATCGTCTGTAGATCTGTTGGGGCGGAATGCAAATTGGAGTGGGTCTAGGGTGTCTGGGATGTGATCCATAACCGGCCTTTCAAAACACTTCATAATTACAGATGTTAGTGCTACAATGTGGCAGTCATTGTGGCAGCCAGCCTTTGAGTTCTTGGGAAGGCGAATGATGGTGGTCAGCTTGAGACAAGTGGGGATCACAGACTGGGAGAGTGAGAGGTTGAAAACCACTGTTAAGATGCCTGCCAGCTGGTCTGGCCCGGTGGCCTTGCGATTACTGACCAGATTAAAAGCCCTGTGTCAGGCCTCAGAGTGAGAACACCCAGTCCTCTGGGACAGTGGGGGCCCTCGTGCAAGGCTCAGTGTTATTTTTGTTGAAGTGTGTAATCCATAATGGACTGTAGCCCTTGCCACATGCGTCACAGCCAGTGTAACAGAATTCCACCTCATCCTTCTGCCTGTTTGATGGCTCTGCGGAGTTCGTAAGGGGACTTCTTGTGTGTGTTTGTGTCCTCGTCCGTAACCTCAGGGTACCTCTGTCCTTTAGTTTAGCTCCAACCTCAGTGTTAATCCAGGGCTTTTCATTGGGGAAGCAGCAAACCTTCTCTGTGGGGACAACACCAGCGATGCATTTCCTGACGAAGCCCAAGACGGAGGTGGTTAGCTCGTCGATGCTATCGGCGGAAACACTAAACATATTCCAGTCAGCGCTAGCAAAGCAGTCCTGCAACATAGCCTCTGATTCGGAGGATAATCTCTCTACAGAGGGCATCAAGGGTTCTTTCTGTTTGTAAACAGGAAGCAGGAGTATAGAGCCATGATCTGATTTGCTGAAGGGGGGACAAGGGAGGGCCTTGTATGCAGGTTGAGTAACAGTAGTTTAGGACTTTATTGGCCCTAGTGGAGCAGATTGATAAAAGTTGGGCACCATATGTCTTAGTTACATGGAATTAAGAAAACCAGCCTTCGGGTGCATAGTTTCCTGCTTGTTTATAGCCTTGTACAATTTGTTATGTGCCAGCTTGCTTATAGCCTTGTACAATTTGTTAAGTGCCAGCTTGCTTATAGCCTTGTACAATTTGTTAAGTGCCATCTTGTTTATAGCCTTGTACAATTTGTTAAGTGCCAGCTTGCTTATAGCCTTGTACAATTTGTTAAGTGCCAGCTTGCTTATAGCCTTGTACAATTTGTTAAGTGCCAGCTTGCTTATAGCCTTGTACAATTTGTTAAGTGCCAGCTTGTTTTTATTATCCTGGAGGTGGAATATACACACAAGTCACGATAACAGATTAAAACTCTTTCGGGAGTTAGAAGGGTCGGCATTTGACCATCAGGTATTCCAAGATGGATGAACAATGGGTTGGGACTTCCACTGCGCTGTGTGAGGAGTTAAAGGGGAGGTTACAGCATGTTCTGTACTTCCTGTTGCACGCAGACAGGTTCTCTCTAATACTTGTCTGGTCTAGATAAATATAATATAATATATAAACCTCAGTCGTTCATAGCTGTAGTCTACTGTCCAAGAGAAACTTTTCTGTTGGTATACAAGCGTTGCAAAAACATTGTCAGCTACTGATCTTCAACTTAACCCAATGAGTCCCACCGCGACGCTGGCGCGTTTTAGACATTAAACCCAATGAGTCCCACCGCGACGCTGGTGCGTTTTGGACATTAAACCCAATGAGTCCCACCGCGACGCTGGCGCGTTTTAGACATTAAACCCAATGAGTCCCACCGCGACGCTGGCGCGTTTTGGACATTAAACCCAATGAGTCCCACCGCGACGCTGGCGCGTTTTGGACATTAAACCCAATGAGTCCCACCGCGACGCTGGCGCGTTTTAGACATTAAACCCAATGAGTCCCACCGCGACGCTGGCGCGTTTTAGACATTAAACCCAATGAGTCCCACCGCGACGCTGGCGCGTTTTGGACATTAAACCCAATGAGTCCCACCGCGACGCTGGCGCGTTTTGGACATTAAACCCAATGAGTCCCACCGCGACGCTGGCGCGTTTTGGACATTAAACCCAATGAGTCCCACCGCGACGCTGGTGCGTTTTAGACATTAAACCCAATGAGTCCCACCGCGACGCTGGTGCGTTTTGGACATTAAACCCAATGAGTCCCACCGCGACGCTGGCGCGTTTTGGACATTAAACCCAATGAGTCCCACCGCGACGCTGGCGCGTTTTGGACATTAAACCCAATGAGTCCCACCGCGACGCTGGCGCGTTTTGGACATTAAACCCAATGAGTCCCACCGCGACGCTGGCGCGTTTTGGACATTAAACCCCTTTCAAAATATTGTGTGTTTGAGCTACAGACTTCGGTGTTGTCTCATTGGATTGGTCTTTTTCATTCTGCATTGGTTGGTCTGTGTGAGGGGCATTTGTGAGATAAGGGAGGATCCCGAAGGGGGCCCGGGGGCCAGGTCTTTTTCCAAAAATGTCTGTAGGGTTCGAATGGTTTGAGTTACAAACTATGAAAAGCTAAGACTCTGTCGAACACGCGCCGTTTTGCTCTGTGACCTCACAAAGCTACACAACAGTCGTTAGAAGGTAAAGGGTTCTAATACCTAGAAAATCATAGGAAATCCCAGGTCAAAGTGTCTATAATGGGGTGGCAGGGTAGCCTAGTGGTTAGAGCGTTAGCCTAGTGGTTAGAGCGTTGGACTAGTAACCGAAAGGTTGCAAGTTCATATCCCCGAGCTGACAAGGTACAAATCTGTCGTTCTGCCCCTGAACAGGCAGTTAACCCACTGTTCCTAAGCCGTCATTGAAAATAAGAATTTGTTCTTAACTGACTTGCCTAGTTAAATAAAGGTAAAAAAATACTGTAAGGGGTTCTTCTACATAGATCATAGTAAATCCCAGGACATAGTGTCTATAATACTGTAAGGGGTTATTCTACATAGATCATAGTAAATCCCAGGACATAGTGTCTATAATACTGTAAGGGGTTCTTCTACCCAGAAGATCATAGGAAATCCCAGGACATAGTGTCTATAATACTGTAAGGGGTTCTTCTACATAGACCATAGTAAATCCCAGGACATAGTGTCTATAATACTGTAAGGGGTTCTTCTACATAGACCATAGTAAATCCCAGGACATAGTGTCTATAATACTGTAAGGGGTTCTTCTACCTAGAAGATTATAGTAAATCCCAGGACATAGTGTCTATAATACTGTAAGGGGTTCTTCTACCTAGAAGATTATAGTAAATCCCAGGACATAGTGTCTATAATACTGTAAGGGGTTCTTCTACATAGATCATAGTAAATCCCAGGACATAGTGTCTATAATACTGTAAGGGGTTCTTCTACATAGATCATAGTAAATCCCAGGACATAGTGTCTATAATACTGTAAGGGGTTCTTCTACATAGATCATAGTAAATCCCAGGACATAGTGTCTATAATACTGTAAGGGGTTCTTCTACATAGATCATAGTAAATCCCAGGACATAGTGTCTATAATACTGTAAGGGGTTCTTCTACATAGATCATAGTAAATCCCAGGACATAGTGTCTATAATACTGTAAGGGGTTCTTCTACATAGATCATAGTAAATCCCAGGACATAGTGTCTATAATACTGTAAGGGGTTCTTCTACATAGATCATAGTAAATCCCAGGACATAGTGTCTATAATACTGTAAGGGTTCTTCTACATAGATCATAGTAAATCCCAGGACATAGTGTCTATAATACTGTAAGGGGTTCTTCTACATAGATCATAGTAAATCCCAGGACATAGTGTCTATAATACTGTAAGGGGTTCTTCTACATAGATCATAGTAAATCCCAGGACATAGTGTCTATAATACTGTAAGGGGTTCTTCTACATAGATCATAGTAAATCCCAGGACATAGTGTCTATAATACTGTAAGGGGTTCTTCTACATAGATCATAGTAAATCCCAGGACATAGTGTCTATAATACTGTAAGGGGTTCTTCTACCTAGAAGATTATAGTAAATCCCAGGACATAGTGTCTATAATACTGTAAGGGGTTCTTCTACATAGATCATAGTAAATCCCAGGACATAGTGTCTATAATACTGTAAGGGTTCTTCTACATAGATCATAGTAAATCCCAGGACATAGTGTCTATAATACTGTAAGGGGTTCTTCTACATAGATCATAGTAAATCCCAGGACATAGTGTCTATAATACTGTAAGGGTTCTTCTTCATAGATCATAGTAAATCCCAGGACATAGTGTCTATAATACTGTAAGGGGTTCTTCTACATAGATCATAGTAAATCCCAGGACATAGTGTCTATAATACTGTAAGGGTTCTTCTACATAGATCATAGTAAATCCCAGGACATAGTGTCTATAATACTGTAAGGGGTTCTTCTACATAGATCATAGTAAATCCCAGGACATAGTGTCTATAATACTGTAAGGGGTTCTTCTACATAGATCATAGTAAATCCCAGGACATAGTGTCTATAATACTGTAAGGGGTTCTTCTACATAGATTATAGTAAATCACAGGACATAGTGTCTATAATACTGTAAGGGGTTCTTCTACATAGATCATAGTAAATCCCAGGACATAGTGTCTATAATACTGTAAGGGGTTCTTCTACATAGATCATAGTAAATCCCAGGACATAATGTCTATAATACTGTAAGGGGTTCTTCTACATAGATCATAGTAAATCCCAGGACATAGTGTCTATAATACTGTAAGGGGTTCTTCTACATAGATCATAGTAAATCCCAGGACATAGTGTCTATAATACTGTAAGGGGTTCTTCTACATAGATCATAGTAAATCCCAGGACATAGTGTCTATAATACTGTAAGGGGTTCTTCTACATAGATCATAGTAAATCCCAGGACATAGTGTCTATAATACTGTAAGGGGTTATTCTACATAGATCATAGTAAATCCCAGGACATAGTGTCTATAATACTGTAAGGGGTTCTTCTACCTAGAAGATTATAGTAAATCCCAGGACATAGTGTCTATAATACTGTAAGGGGTTCTTCTACATAGATCATAGTAAATCCCAGGACATAATGTCTATAATACTGTAAGGGGTTCTTCTACATAGATCATAGTAAATCCCAGGACATAGTGTCTATAATACTGTAAGGGGTTCTTCTACATAGATCATAGTAAATCCCAGGACATAGTGTCTATAATACTGTAAGGGGTTCTTCTACATAGATCATAGTAAATCCCAGGACATAGTGTCTATAATACTGTAAGGGGTTCTTCTACCCAGAAGATCATAGGAGGGCTGGACATGTCAGGACATAGTGTCTATAATATTGTAATTAACATAGATGCTGTCACAAACTCTAAACTCCACCCAGTGTTCTCTGACAACTTGGATATTAATGTCCCAATGAGCAAACCATTTCTGGACTTAAAGCATTAAAACATTCTTCTTTTATCAGGTTATCTTATTTTTTTAAATTAAATATTTGTAACCAAAAAAAAAAAACGAATGAATGCAACTTTATTTCAAATAGTTGTGTGTCCGACTTGTAGCCTTGGTTGTCCTGAATAGAACATGTTAAAACACTTTATTACGAGGCTCAATATGAGGGCTGGACATGCAGATCAATGACTGATAGGGTGAAGTACTTTCCCACTGTTAGCTTACAGGTAGATATGCATATTTCTCTCTCTCCCTCTCTCTCTCCCTCTCTCTCTCTCTCTCCCTCTCTCTCCCTCCCTCCCTCTCTCCCTCTCTCTCTCCCTCCCTCTCTCTCTCTCCCTCGTATGTGGTCTCACCTGAGGGCAGCAGCATGGTATGTGTCCACATAGTCGGAGATGAAGAGTTCTCTGCTCTTGACCACGGGGTCTGTGATGACTAGCTCCCGGCCAGAATCTGAGGACAGAAGAGAAGACACAGTGAAGACTAAGAGACAGAGAGAACACACGATGACTAATTGCTGCAAGTAATCACACAGGATAGAAGGTGGAGCAGACAGGTGTGTGTGTGTGTGTGTGTGTGTGTGTGTGTGTGTGTGTGTGTAAGAGAGAGATACGGGGCCATTTGGTAGTTGGTGTTCATCACAGTGCAGGTTATTTGCACTTGATGGTCCAGACACTCGCTGTCTGGCCTAAAGGTGTGTGTTACCAAGGAAACCGAGCTAATACAACTGGTACGAAACAGTGTGTCCCCCGCTGGCCTGAAATCTGCTGATCTGAGTGTTGTTACCAAGGGAACACAGCATGACTGGTTCAGTGTTCTGTTCTACATGTCTCACATATCCTGTCCTTTACAGACAACTGGATGTGTGTGTGTGTGTGTATGTGTGTGTGTGTGTGTGTGTGTGAGAGAGAGAAAGAAATAGATTGAGTCTATGTATGGGGTGTATGAATGTATTGTGTTGTGTTAGTGTACATTTTTTATTTGTGTGTATTTTGTGTGTGTGTGTATTTAGTGTGTGTGTGTATTTTGTGTGTGTGCGCAGACATACAAGAACATTAGTATTTTAGTGTGTATTTGAACTGACCGTTATCATTGTTGCGATCCTGCACCAGGTGTTGGTAGACTGAGTCTGGGACCTCTGACTGACGGTAGTACCATTTAACACTGAGTAACAGATGGTCTCGCTTACTCTGAGAGAGAGAGAGAGACAGAGAGAGAGAGAGAGAGAGAGAGAAAGGGAGAGAGAGAGAGAGAGGGTGGAGAGAGAAAGGATGAGAGAGAGAGAGAGACAGAGAGAGAGAGAGAGAGAGGGTGGAGAGGGAGAGAGAAAGAAGAGTTAGAAAATTAACAGACATTTGTTTGTTAACAGTGTCACAGATTGGTGTGTTGGCAGACAGAAAGTCTGTCCCCAATGGCACCCTATTCAGTATATAGTGCACTACTTTTGAACAAAGCCCCATGGGGCAGGGTGCCATAGGGAACACATTCAGAGCCGTGCTGCTGCTGTTTTCAGCTGGTTGGTTTGTTACCCTCTCTAGTCACTCAGCTGGTTGGTTTGTTACCCTCTCTAGTCACTCAGCTGGTTGGTTTGTTACCCTCTCTAGTCAGTCAGCTGGTTGGTTTGTTACCCTCTCTAGTCACTCAGCTGGTTGGTTTGTTACCCTCTCTAGTCACTCAGCTGGTTGGTTTGTTATCCTCTAGTCAGTCAGCTGGTTGGTTTGTTACCCTCTCTAGTCACTCAGCTGGTTGGTTTGTTACCCTCTCTAGTCAGTCAGCTGGTTGGTTTGTTACCCTCTCTAGTCAGTCAGCTGGTTGGTTTGTTACCCTCTCTAGTCACTCAGCTGGTTGGTTTGTTACCCTCTCTAGTCACTCAGCTGGTTGGTTTGTTACCCTCTCTAGTCACTCAGCTGGTTGGTTTGTTACCCTCTCTAGTCACTCAGCTGGTTGGTTTGTTACCCTCTCTAGTCACTCAGCTGGTTGGTTTGTTACCCTCTCTAGTCACTCAGCTGGTTGGTTTGTTACCCTCTCTAGTCAGTCAGCTGGTTGGTTTGTTACCCTCTCTAGTCACTCAGCTGGTTGGTTTGTTACCCTCTAGTCACTCAGCTGGTTGGTTTGTTATCCTCTCTAGTCACTCAGCTGGTTGGTTTGTTACCCTCTCTAGTCAGTCAGCTGGTTGGTTTGTTACCCTCTCTAGTCACTCAGCTGGTTGGTTTGTTACCCTCTCTAGTCACTCAGCTGGTTGGTTTGTTACCCTCTCTAGTCACTCAGCTGGTTGGTTTGTTATCCTCTAGTCACTCAGCTGGTTGGTTTGTTACCCTCTCTAGTCACTCAGCTGGTTGGTTTGTTACCCTCTCTAGTCACTCAGCTGGTTGGTTTGTTATCCTCTCTAGTCACTCAGCTGGTTGGTTTGTTATCCTCTCTAGTCACTCAGCTGGTTGGTTTGTTATCCTCTAGTCACTCAGCTGGTTGGTGTGTTACCCTCTCTAGTCACTCAGCTGGTTGGTGTGTTACCCTCTCTAGTCACTCAGCTGGTTGGTTTGTTACCCTCTCTAGTCACTCAGCTGGTTGGTTTGTTATCCTCTCTAGTCACTCAGCTGGTTGGTTTTGTTACCCTCTCTAGTCACTCAGCTGGTTGGTTTTGTTACCCTCTCTAGTCACTCAGCTGGTTGGTTTGTTACCCTCTCTAGTCACTCAGCTGGTTGGTTTGTTATCCTCTCTAGTCACTCAGCTGGTTGGTTTGTTATCCTCTAGTCACTCAGCTGGTTGGTGTGTTACCCTCTCTAGTCACTCAGCTGGTTGGTGTGTTACCCTCTCTAGTCACTCAGCTGGTTGGTGTGTTACCCTCTCTAGTCACTCAGCTGGTTGGTGTGTTACCCTCTCTAGTCACTCAGCTGGTTGGTGTGTTACCCTCTCTAGTCACTCAGCTGGTTGGTTTGTTACCCTGGTTGGTGTGTCACTCAGCTGGTTGGTTTGTTACCCTCTCTAGTCACTCAGCTGGTTGGTTTGTTACCCTCTAGTCACTCAGCTGGTTGGTTTGTTATCCTCTAGTCACTCAGCTGGTTGGTTTGTTACCCTCTAGTCACTCAGCTGGTTGGTTTGTTACCCTCTCACTCAGCTGGTTGGTTTGTTACCCTCTAGTCACTCAGCTGGTTGGTTTGTTACCTCTCTAGTCACTCAGCTGGTTGGTTTGTTATCCTCTAGTCACTCAGCTGGTTGGTTTGTTACCCTCTCTAGTCACTCAGCTGGTTGGTTTGTTACCCTCTCTAGTCACTCAGCTGGTTGGTTTGTTACCCTCTCTAGTCACTCAGCTGGTTGGTTTGTTATCCTCTCTAGTCACTCAGCTGGTTGGTTTGTTATCCTCTCTAGTCACTCAGCTGGTTGGTTTGTTATCCTCTAGTCACTCAGCTGGTTGGTTTGTTATCCTCTAGTCACTCAGCTGGTTGGTTTGTTATCCTCTCTAGTCACTCAGCTGGTTGGTTTGTTATCCTCTAGTCACTCAGCTGGTTGGTTTGTTATCCTCTCTAGTCACTCAGCTGGTTGGTTTGTTACCCTCTAGTCACTCAGCTGGTTGGTTTGTTACCCTCTAGTCACTCAGCTGGTTGGTTTGTTACCCTCTAGTCACTCAGCTGGTTGGTTTGTTACCCTCTCTAGTCACTCAGCTGGTTGGTTTGTTACCCTCTAGTCACTCAGCTGGTTGGTTTGTTATCCTCTCTAGTCACTCAGCTGGTTGGTTTGTTATCCTCTCTAGTCACTCAGCTGGTTGGTTTGTTATCCTCTAGTCACTCAGCTGGTTGGTTTGTTACCCTCTAGTCACTCAGCTGGTTGGTTTGTTACCCTCTAGTCACTCAGCTGGTTGGTTTGTTATCCTCTAGTCACTCAGCTGGTTGGTTTGTTACCCTCTAGTCACTCAGCTGGTTGGTTTGTTATCCTCTAGTCACTCAGCTGGTTGGTTTGTTATCCTCTAGTCACTCAGCTGGTTGGTTTGTTACCCTCTCTAGTCACTCAGCTGGTTGGTTTGTTATCCTCTAGTCACTCAGCTGGTTGGTTTGTTATCCTCTAGTCACTCAGCTGGTTGGTTTGTTATCCTCTAGTCACTCAGCTGGTTGGTTTGTTATCCTCTAGTCACTCAGCTGGTTGGTTTGTTACCCTCTCTAGTCACTCAGCTGGTTGGTTTGTTATCCTCTAGTCACTCAGCTGGTTGGTTTGTTACCCTCTAGTCACTCAGCTGGTTGGTTTGTTATCCTCTAGTCACTCAGCTGGTTGGTTTGTTATCCTCTCTAGTCACTCAGCTGGTTGGTTTGTTATCCTCTAGTCACTCAGCTGGTTGGTTTGTTACCCTCTAGTCACTCAGCTGGTTGGTTTGTTACCCTCTAGTCACTCAGCTGGTTGGTTTGTTACCCTCTAGTCACTCAGCTGGTTGGTTTGTTACCCTCTAGTCACTCAGCTGGTTGGTTTGTTACCCTCTAGTCACTCAGCTGGTTGGTTTGTTATCCTCTAGTCACTCAGCTGGTTGGTTTGTTATCCTCTAGTCACTCAGCTGGTTGGTTTGTTATCCTCTAGTCACTCAGCTGGTTGGTTTGTTATCCTCTAGTCACTCAGCTGGTTGGTTTGTTATCCTCTAGTCACTCAGCTGGTTGGTTTGTTATCCTCTAGTCACTCAGCTGGTTGGTTTGTTATCCTCTCTAGTCACTCAGCTGGTTGGTTTGTTATCCTCTAGTCACTCAGCTGGTTGGTTTGTTACCCTCTCTAGTCACTCAGCTGGTTGGTTTGTTATCCTCTCTAGTCACTCAGCTGGTTGGTTTGTTATCCTCTAGTCACTCAGCTGGTTGGTTTGTTATCCTCTAGTCACTCAGCTGGTTGGTTTGTTACCCTCTCTAGTCACTCAGCTGGTTGGTTTGTTACCCTCTAGTCACTCAGCTGGTTGGTTTGTTATCCTCTAGTCACTCAGCTGGTTGGTTTGTTATCCTCTAGTCACTCAGCTGGTTGGTTTGTTATCCTCTAGTCACTCAGCTGGTTGGTTTGTTATCCCTCTAGTCACTCAGCTGGTTGGTTTGTTATCCTCTCTAGTCACTCAGCTGGTTGGTTTGTTATCCTCTAGTCACTCAGCTGGTTGGTTTGTTATCCTCTCTAGTCACTCAGCTGGTTGGTTTGTTATCCTCTCTAGTCACTCAGCTGGTTGGTTTGTTATCCTCTCTAGTCACTCAGCTGGTTGGTTTGTTATCCTCTCTAGTCACTCAGCTGGTTGGTTTGTTATCCCCTCACTCAGCTGGTTGGTTTGTTATCCTCTAGTCACTCAGCTGGTTGGTTTGTTATCCTCTCTAGTCACTCAGCTGGTTGGTTTGTTATCCTCTAGTCACTCAGCTGGTTGGTTTGTTATCCTCTCTAGTCACTCAGCTGGTTGGTTTGTTATCCTCTAGTCACTCAGCTGGTTGGTTTGTTATCCTCTCTAGTCACTCAGCTGGTTGGTTTGTTATCCTCTAGTCACTCAGCTGGTTGGTTTGTTATCCTCTAGTCACTCAGCTGGTTGGTTTGTTATCCTCTCTAGTCACTCAGCTGGTTGGTTTGTTATCCTCTCTAGTCACTCAGCTGGTTGGTTTGTTATCCTCTAGTCACTCAGCTGGTTGGTTTGTTAGCTGGTTGGTTTGTTACCCTCTAGTCACTCAGCTGGTTGGTTTGTTATCCTCTAGTCACTCAGCTGGTTGGTTTGTTATCCTCTAGTCACTCAGCTGGTTGGTTTGTTATCCTCTCTAGTCACTCAGCTGGTTGGTTTGTTATCCTCTCTAGTCACTCAGCTGGTTGGTTTGTTATCCTCTAGTCACTCAGCTGGTTGGTTTGTTATCCTCTAGTCACTCAGCTGGTTGGTTTGTTATCCTCTAGTCACTCAGCTGGTTGGTTTGTTATCCTCTAGTCACTCAGCTGGTTGGTTTGTTACCCTCTCTAGTCACTCAGCTGGTTGGTTTGTTATCCTCTAGTCACTCAGCTGGTTGGTTTGTTATCCTCTCTAGTCACTCAGCTGGTTGGTTTGTTATCCTCTCTAGTCACTCAGCTGGTTGGTTTGTTATCCTCTAGTCACTCAGCTGGTTGGTTTGTTACCCTCTCTAGTCACTCAGCTGGTTGGTTTGTTATCCTCTAGTCACTCAGCTGGTTGGTTTGTTATCCTCTCACTCAGCTGGTTGGTCACTCAGCTGGTTGGTTTGTTATCCTCTCTAGTCACTCAGCTGGTTGGTTTGTTATCCTCTAGTCACTCAGCTGGTTGGTTTGTTATCCCTCTAGTCACTCAGCTGGTTGGTTTGTTATCCTCTAGTCACTCAGCTGGTTGGTTTGTTATCCTCTAGTCACTCAGCTGGTTGGTTTGTTATCCTCTCTAGTCACTCAGCTGGTTGGTTTGTTATCCTCTAGTCACTCAGCTGGTTGGTTTGTTACCCTCTAGTCACTCAGCTGGTTGGTTTGTTACCCTCTCTAGTCACTCAGCTGGTTGGTTTGTTATCCTCTAGTCACTCAGCTGGTTGGTTTGTTATCCTCAGCTGGTTGGTTTGTTATCCCTAGTCACTCAGCTGGTTGGTTTGTTATCCTCTAGTCACTCAGCTGGTTGGTTTGTTACCCTCTAGTCACTAGCTGGTTGGTTTGTTATCCTCTAGTCACTCAGCTGGTTGGTTTGTTATCCTCTAGTCACTCAGCTGGTTGGTTTGTTATCCTCTAGTCACTCAGCTGGTTGGTTTGTTATCCTCTAGTCACTCAGCTGGTTGGTTTGTTATCCTCTAGTCACTCAGCTGGTTGGTTTGTTATCCTCTAGTCACTCAGCTGGTTGGTTTGTTACCCTCTAGTCACTCAGCTGGTTGGTTTGTTATCCTCTAGTCACTCAGCTGGTTGGTTTGTTATCCTCTAGTCACTCAGCTGGTTGGTTTGTTATCCTCTAGTCACTCAGCTGGTTGGTTTGTTATCCTCTAGTCACTCAGCTGGTTGGTTTGTTACCCTCTCTAGTCACTCAGCTGGTTGGTTTGTTATCCTCTAGTCACTCAGCTGGTTGGTTTGTTATCCTCTAGTCACTCAGCTGGTTGGTTTGTTATCCTCTAGTCACTCAGCTGGTTGGTTTGTTATCCTCTAGTCACTCAGCTGAAAAGATCAACAGTGAAAGCAGCTCCATTAAAAAAAGGCGAGGGGAAAGGAGAGGCTGTGTCATATGTAGTAATTCAACCATCTAGAAAACCCTGCCAGGGTGAAGAGTTGCTGCCACCCTACAAACAAGACTTAAGACCATTCTGTCATGTTGCCCAGAGTGCACTGCCACCCAGTGGTCATCTGTGGCACTACAGCTCCCCATCATCTACAATACCATCAGATTACCAGCAAGTGGCAGCACTGAGTCAGAGCAGGAGGGAGGCCAGGGAGGGAGGGCAAGGAGAGAGGGCCAGAGAGGGAGAGCCAGAGACGGAGGGCAAGGAGGGAGAGGTTTGTGACCTGTTGCCACAAGAAAAGGGCAACCAGTGAAGAACAATCACCATTGTAAATACAACCCATATTTATGTTTATTAATCTTCCCTTTTGTACTCTAAGGGGAGGGCCGGGGAGCGGAGGGGAGGGCCTGCCGGGGGAGGGGAGGGCCGGGGGAGGGGAGGGCCACTGGGGGAGGGGAGGGCCTGGTGTGCTTGACTCAACCCTATGACTTAACAGAACACACACTACTCAGAACAGAATTGTAAGGCTTTAAATATCTTTACAATGACCTCATGCTTCTTCACACAGTGAACCACACACAGCTCTATTCTCTCCTCCCCTCCGCTCTCCGTCACACCCCTTGCAGTGAGCGGTGTTTGGTCTAGTGGGTGGGTTCATTGAGCACGACCCGTTGCCCCGGTTGGGTGGGGTTTGCTCATTTTCGACCATTCAATTGGTCCTCCTAAGGAGAGGTGTCCGCCCTCCCGGGGAGCCCGGGCCATGCAAAGTGAACTGGGCCACGCAAAGTGAACTGGGCCACGCAAAGTGAACTGGGCCACGCAAAGTGAACTGGGCCACGCAAAGTCAACTGGGCCACGCAAAGTCAACTGGGCCACGCAAAGTCAACTGGGCCACGCAAAGTCAACTGGGCCACGCAAAGTCAACTGGGCCACGCAAAGTCACTGGGCCACGCAAAGTCAACTGGGCCACGCAAAGTCAACTGGGCCACGCAAAGTCAACTGGGCCACGCAAAGTCAACTGGGCCATGCAAAGTCAACTGGGCCAGACTTCTACCAGAAAACACACAGTACCCACCAAGTGTTAATAGGCAGAAGGGGGGAATTACTGACAAATTGAAATCCAAACCCTCATGACAGTCACTCAGTTTTGGACCAGACTGACGTTGTTACCAAAATGATCCTAGTTACACTTCCTAGTCAATGTTGACACTATAAGAAATGTTTCTGACTCATATTGACAAAAGACCATTTTCAAAAGCAGCTGACCTTTAAAATAACTATGCTGCTACACACCACACAGGGCTCAGAGAGAGGGAGAGAGGGAGAGAGAAGAGAGGGAGGGAGGGAGAGAGGGAGGAGAGAGGGAGGGAGGGAGAGAGAAGAGAGGGAGGGAGGGAGAGAGAAGAGAGGGAGGGAGGGAGAGAGAAGAGAGGGAGGGAGGGAGAGAGAGAAGAGAGGGAGGGAGGGAGGGGGGAGGGAGGGAGGAAGAGAGAGAAGAAGGGAGGGAGGGAGGGAGGGAGGGAGGGGGAGGGGGAGAAGGGAGGGGGAGGGAGAGAAGAGAGGGAGGAAGAGAGAGAGAAGAGAGGGAGGAAGAGAGAGAAGAGAGGGAGGAAGAGAGAGAAGAGAGGGAGGGAGGGAGGGAGGGAGGGAGGAAGGGAGGGAGGGAGGAAGAGAGGGAGGGCGAGAGAGAGAGCTGTGTGTGCTCACTAAGTGAAGAAGCATGAGGTCAATGTAAAGATATTTAAAGACCGTTGAGAATGTTGTTCTGAGTAGTGTGTGTGTTCTGTTAAGTCATAGGGGTGAGCTGAGAAAAAGCAGTCAAGCAAACTAGTCTCCACCCTCCCCCTCCCATGCCTCCCTCCCTCTCTAGTTCTCTGCAGCCTCTGTTTCCCCTCCCTCCCCCTCTAGTTCTCTGCCTCCTCGGTTTCCCCCTCCCCCTTTCCTCCCTCCCTATCTAGTTCTCTGCCTCCTGTTTCCCCTCTCCTCCCTCCCTTTCTAGTTCTCTGCCTCCTCGGTTTCCCTCCCTCCCCTCTCTCCTCCCTCTCTAGTTCTCTGCCTCCTCGGTTTCCCCTCCCCCACTCCTCCCTCCCCTCTAGTTCTCTGCCTCCTGTTTCCCCCTCCCTCTCTAGTTCTCTGCCTCCTCGGTTTCCCCCCCCCCTCTCCTCCCTCCCTCTCTAGTTCTCTGCCTCCTCGGTTTCCCCCTCCCCCTCTCCTCCCTCCCCTCTAGTTCTCTGCCTCCTCGGTTTCCCCCTCCCTCTCTAGTTCTCTGCCTCCTCGGTTTCCCCCTCCCCCCCTCTCCTCCCTCTCTAGTTCTCTGCCTCCTCGGTTTCCCCCTCCCCCCCCTCTCCTCCCTCCCTCTCTAGTTCTCTGCCTCCTCGGTTTCCCCTCCCTCCCCATCTCCTCCCTCCCTCTATAGTTCTCTGCCTCCTCGGTTTCCCCCTCCCCCTCCCTCTCTCTCTCTAGTTCGTTTCCCCCTCCCCCACTCCTCCCTCCCCCTCTAGTTCTCTGCCTCCTGTTTCCCCCTCCCTCTCTAGTTCTCTGCCTCCTCGGTTTCCCCCTCCCCTCTCCTCCCTCCCTCTCTAGTTCTCTGCCTCCTCGGTTTCCCCTCCCCCTCTCCTCCCTCCCCCTCTAGTTCTCTGCCTCCTCGGTTTCCCCCTCCTCTCTAGTTCTCTGCCTCCTCGGTTTCCCCCTCCCCCTCCCTCTCTAGTTCTCTGCCTCCTCGGTTTCCCCTCCCTCCCCCTCTCCTCCCCTCTCTAGTTCTCTGCCTCCTCGGTTTCCCCCTCCCTCCCTCCCTCCCTCTCTAGTTCTCTGCCTCCTCGGTTTCCCCTCCCTCCCCCTCTCCTCCCTCTCTAGTTCTCTGCCTCCTCGGTTTCCCCCTCCCCTCCCTCTCCAGTTCTCTGCCTCCTCGGTTTACCCCTCCCCCTCCCTCTCTCTCTAGTTCGTTTCCCCCTCCCCCACTCCTCCCTCCCCCTCTAGTTCTCTGCCTCCTGTTTCCCCCTCCCTCTCTAGTTCTCTGCCTCCTCGGTTTCCCCCTCCCCTCTCCTCCCTCCTCTCTAGTTCTCTGCCTCCTCGGTTTCCCCCTCCCCCTCTCCTCCCTCCCCCTCTAGTTCTCTGCCTCCTCGGTTTCCCCTCCCTCTCTAGTTCTCTGCCTCCTCGGTTTCCCCCTCTCCTCCCTCCCTCTCTAGTTCTCTGCCTCCTCGGTTTCCCCTCCCTCCCCCTCTCCTCCCTCTCTAGTTCTCTGCCTCCTCGGTTTCCCCCTCCCTCCCCCTCTCTAGTTCTCTGCCTCCTCGGTTTCCCCTCCCTCCCCCTCTCCCTCCCTCTCTAGTTCTCTGCCTCCTCGGTTTCCCCTCCCCCTCCCTCTCCAGTTCTCTGCCTCCTCGGTTTACCCCTCCCCCTCCCTCTCTCTCTAGTTCGTTTCCCCCTCCCCCACTCCTCCCTCCCCTCTAGTTCTCTGCCTCCTGTTTCCCCCTCCCTCTCTAGTTCTCTGCCTCCTCGGTTTCCCCCTCCCCTCTCCTCCCTCCCTCTCTAGTTCTCTGCCTCCTCGGTTTCCCCCTCCCCCTCTCCTCCCTCCCCCTCTAGTTCTCTGCCTCCTCGGTTTCCCCCTCCCTCTCTAGTTCTCTGCCTCCTCGGTTTCCCCCTCCCTCTCTAGTTCTCTGCCTCCTCGGTTTCCCCCTCCCTCTCTAGTTCTCTGCCTCCTCGGTTTCCCCCTCCCTCTCTAGTTCTCTGCCTCCTCGGTTTCCCCCTCCCCTCTCCTCCCTCCCCCTCTAGTTCTCTGCCTCCTCGGTTTCCCCCTCCCCTCTCCTCCCTCCCTCTCTAGTTCTCTGCCTCCTCGGTTTCCCCCTCCCCTCCCTCCCTCTAGTTCTCTGCCTCCTCGGTTTCCCCCTCCCTCCCTCCCTCCCTCTCTAGTTCTCTGCCTCCTCGGTTTCCCCCCTCCCTCCCTCCCTCCTCTCTAGTTCTCTGCCTCCTCGGTTTCCCCCTCCCTCCCTCCCTCTCTAGTTCTCTGCCTCCTCGGTTTCCCCCTCCCCCTCTCCTCCCTCCCTCTCTAGTTCTCTGCCTCCTCGGTTTCCCCCTCCCCATCTAGTTCTCTGCCTCCTCGGTTTCCCCCTCCCTCTAGTTCTCTGCCTCCTCGGTTTCCCCCTCCTCTCTAGTTCTCTGCCTCCTCGGTTTCCCCTCCCCCTCTAGTTCTCTGCCTCCTCGGTTTCCCCCTCCCTCTCTAGTTCTCTGCCTCCTCGGTTTCCCCCTCCCCCTCCCTCTCTAGTTCTCTGCCTCCTCGGTTTCCCTCCTCCCCTCTCCTCTCCTCTCTAGTTCTCTGCCTCCTCGGTTTCCCCCTCCCCTCCCTCCCTCCCTCTCTAGTTCTCTGCCTCCTCGGTTTCCCCTCCCTCCCCCTCTCCCTCCCTCTCTAGTTCTCTGCCTCCTCGGTTTCCCCCTCCCCCTCCCTCTCCAGTTCTCTGCCTCCTCGGTTTACCCCTCCCCCCCCTCTCTCTCTAGTTCGTTTCCCTCCCCACTCCTCCCTCCCCTCTAGTTCTCTGCCTCCTGTTTCCCCCTCCCTCTCTAGTTCTCTGCCTCCTCGGTTTCCCCCTCCCCCTCTCCTCCCTCCCTCTCTAGTTCTCTGCCTCCTCGGTTTCCCCCTCCCCCTCTCCTCCCTCCCCCTCTAGTTCTCTGCCTCCTCGGTTTCCCCCTCCCTCTCTAGTTCTCTGCCTCCTCGGTTTCCCCCTCTCCTCCCTCCTCTCTAGTTCTCTGCCTCCTCGGTTTCCCCTCCCTCCCCTCTCCTCCCTCTCTAGTTCTCTGCCTCCTCGGTTTCCCCCTCCCCTCCCTCCCTCTCTAGTTCTCTGCCTCCTCGGTTTCCCCTCCCTCCCCCTCCTCCCTCTCTAGTTCTCTGCCTCCTCGGTTTCCCCCTCCCCCTCCCTCTCCAGTTCTCTGCCTCCTCGGTTTACCCCTCCCCCTCCCTCTCTCTCTAGTTCTCTTTCCCCCTCCCCCACTCCTCCCTCCCCTCTAGTTCTCTGCCTCCTGTTTCCCCCTCCCTCTCTAGTTCTCTGCCTCCTCGGTTTCCCCCCTCCCCCTCCTCCCCCTCCCTCTCTAGTTCTCTGCCTCCTCGGTTTCCCCCTCCCCCTCTCCTCCCTCCCCCTCTAGTTCTCTGCCTCCTCGGTTTCCCCCTCCCTCTCTAGTTCTCTGCCTCCTCGGTTTCCCCCTCCCTCTCTAGTTCTCTGCCTCCTCGGTTTCCCCCTCCCTCTCTAGTTCTCTGCCTCCTCGGTTTCCCCCTCCCTCTCTAGTTCTCTGCCTCCTCGGTTTCCCCCTCCCCCTCTCCTCCCTCCCCCTCTAGTTCTCTGCCTCCTCGGTTTCCCCCTCCCCCTCTCCTCCCTCCCTCTCTAGTTCTCTGCCTCCTCGGTTTCCCCCTCCCCTCCCTCCCTCTAGTTCTCTGCCTCCTCGGTTTCCCCCTCCCCTCCCTCCCTCCCTCTCTAGTTCTCTGCCTCCTCGGTTTCCCCCTCCCCTCCCTCCCTCTCTAGTTCTCTGCCTCCTCGGTTTCCCCCTCCCCTCTCCTCCCTCCTCTCTAGTTCTCTGCCTCCTCGGTTTCCCCCTCCCCATCTAGTTCTCTGCCTCCTCGGTTTCCCCCTCCCCCCTCTCCTCCCTCCCTCTCTAGTTCTCTGCCTCCTCGGTTTCCCCCTCCCCATCTAGTTCTCTGCCTCCTCGGTTTCCCCCACCCTCTCTAGTTCTCTGCCTCCTCGGTTTCCCCCTCCCCCTCTAGTTCTCTGCCTCCTCGGTTTCCCCCCCTCTCTAGTTCTCTGCCTCCTTGGTTTCCCCCTCCCCTCTCCTCCCTCCCTAGTTCTCTGCCTCCTTGGTTTCCCCCTCCCCCTCTCCTCCCTCCCTCTCTAGTTCTCTGCCTCCTCGGTTTCCCCCTCCCCTCTAGTTCTCTGCCTCCTCGGTTTCCCCCTCCCTCTCTAGTTATCTGCCTCCTCGGTTTCCCCCTCCCCCTCTCCTCCCTCCCTCTAGTTCTCTGCCTCCTCGGTTTCCCCCTCCCCCTCTCCTCCCTCCCTCTAGTTCTCTGCCTCCTCGGTTTCCCCCTCCCCTCTAGTTCTCTGCCTCCTCGGTTTCCCCCTCCCCCTCTAGTTCTCTGCCTCCTCGGTTTCCCCTCCCACTCTCCTCCCTCCCTCTAGTTCTCTGCCTCCTCGGTTTCCCCCTCCCCCTCTCCTCCCTCCCTCTAGTTCTCTGCCTCCTCGGTTTCCCCCTCCCCCTCTCCTCCCTCCCTCTAGTTCTCTGCCTCCTCGGTTTCCCCCTCCTCTCTGCCTCCTCGGTTTCCCCCTCTCTCTCTAGTTCTCTGCCTCCTCAGTTTCCCCCACTCCCTCTCTAGTTCTCTGCCTCCTCGGTTTCCCCCTCCCCCTCTAGTTCTCTGCCTCCTCGGTTTCCCCCCCCTCTAGTTCTCTGCCTCCTCGGTTTCCCCCTCCCCCTCTCCTCCCTCCCTCTAGTTCTCTGCCTCCTCGGTTTCCCCCTCCCCTCTCCTCCCTCCCTCTAGTTCTCTGCCTCCTCGGTTTCCCCCTCCCCCTCTCCTCCCTCCCTCTAGTTCTCTGCCTCCTCGGTTTCCCCCTCCCCCTCTCCTCCCTCCCTCTCTAGTTCTCTGCCTCCTGTTTCCCCCTCCCCCTCTCCTCCCTCCTCTCTAGTTCTCTGCCTCCTCGGTTTCCCCCCCCCCTCCCTCCCCTCCCTCTAGTTCTCTGCCTCCTCGGTTTCCCCCTCCCTCTCTGCCTCCTCGGTTTCCCCCTCTCTCTCTAGTTCTCTGCCTCCTCGGTTTCCCACTCCCTCTCTAGTTCTCTGCCTCCTCGGTTTCCCCCTCCCCTCTAGTTCTCTGCCTCCTCGGTTTCCCCCTCCCTCTAGTTCTCTGCCTCCTCGGTTTCCCCCTCCCATCTAGTTCTCTGCCTCCTCAGTTTCCCCCTCCCCCTCTAGTTCTCTGCCTCCTCGGTTTCCCCCTCCCCCACTCCGCCCTCCCCATCTAATTCTCTGCCTCCTCGGTTTCCCCCTCCCTCTCCCCGAGGCATTAGAGGAGTAGTGTGCAGGCAGCTGCTGTTTAGCGTGTTCAGAGATTCAGAGTAACAGTCTAAATCTCTCCTCCACCACAGTGCTGATCTGATCACAGGACACACACAGCAACAGGCATTTCAAACGCATTCCTAACCACTGACACACACACACACACACACACACACACACACGAATCCTTCCCAACCTCTTACCTTCAGCAACGTTTAACTTCAGACAGGCACTAGCTAGGCTAGTTGAATACACTAGCTAGGCTAGTTGAATACACTAGCTAGGCTAGTTGAATACACTAGCTAGGCTAGTTGAATACACTAGCTAGGCTAGTTGAATACACTAGCTAGGCTAGTTGAATACACTAGCTAGGCTAGTTGAATATATTTTCATCTAGAGGTGCATGATAACTGTTTTAAGGAGATGATATGTGTTACTGTGATATGTGTTACTGTGATACTGTGATACATGTTACTGTGATACTGTGATATGTGTTACTGTGATACTGTGATATGTGTTACTGTGATACTGTGATATGTGTTACTGTGATACGTGTTACTGTGATACTGTGATATGTGTTACTGTGATATGTGTTACTGTGATACTGTGATATGTGTTACTGTGATACGTGTTACTGTGATACTGTGATATGTGTTACTGTGATACTGTGATACATGTTACTGTGATACTGTGATATGTGTTACTGTGATACTGTGATATGTGTTACTGTGATACGTGTTACTGTGATACTGTGATAAGTGTTACTGTGATATGTGTTACTGTGATACATGTTACTGTGATACTGTGATATGTGTTACTGTGATACGTGTTACTGTGATATGTGTTACTGTGATACGTGTTACTGTGATACGTGTTACTGTGATACATGTTACTGTGATACGTGTTACTGTGATACGTGTTACTGTGATACGTGTTACTGTGATACGTGTTACTGTGATACGTGTTACTGTGATACATGTTACTGTGATACGTGTTACTGTGTTACTGTGATACATGTTACTGTGATATGTGTTACTGTGATATGTGTTACTGTGATACGTGTTACTGTGTTACTGTGATACATGTTACTGTGATACGTGTTACTGTGATACGTGTTACTGTGATACTTGTTACTGTGATATGTGTTACTGTGATACATGTTACTGTGATAAGTGTTACATGTTACTGTGATACTGTGATACTGTGATATGTGATACATGTTACTGTGATAAGTGTTACTGTGATACATGTTACTGTGATACTGTGATATGTGATACATGTTACTGTGATACATGTTACTGTGTTACTGTGATACTGTGATATGTGATACATGTTACTGTGATACTGTGATATGTGATACATGTTACTGTGATACATGTTACTGTGATACTGTGATATGTGATACATGTTACTGTGATATGTGTTACTGTGATACGTGTTACTGTGATACGTGTTACTGTGATATGTGTTACTGTGATACGTGTTACTGTGATATGTGTTACTGTGATACGTGTTACTGTGATACGTGTTACTGTGATAGGTGATACGTGTTACTGTGATACGTGGTACTGTGATACGTGTTACTGTGATACGTGTTACTGTGATATGTGTTACTGTGTTACTGTGATACGTGGTACTGTGATACGTGGTACTGTGATACGTGGTACTGTGATACGTGTTACTGTGATACGTGGTACTGTGATATGTGTTACTGTGATACGTGGTACTGTGATACGTGTTACTGTGATATGTGTTACTGTGATACGTGATACGTGTTACTGTGATACGTGGTACTGTGATACGTGTTATTGTGATACGTGGTACTGTGATACGTGTTACTGTGATATGTGTTACTGTGTTACTGTGATATGTGTTACTGTGATACGTGTTACTGTGATACGTGTTATTGTGATACGTGGTACTGTGATACGTGTTACTGTGATACGTGTTATTGTGATACGTGGTACTGTGATACGTGTTACTGTGATATGTGTTACTGTGTTACTGTGATATGTGTTATTGTGATACGTGGTACTGTGATACGTGTTACTGTGATATGTGTTACTGTGATATGTGTTACTGTGTTACTGTGATATGTGTTATTGTGATACGTGTTACTGTGTTACTGTGTTACTGTGATATGTGTTACTGTGATATGTGTTACTGTGATATGTGTTACTGCGATACGTTATACGTGTTACTGTGATACGTGGTACTGTGATACGTGTTACTGTGATACGTGTTACTGTGATACGTGTTACTGTGATACGTGTTACTGTGATACGTGGTACTGTGATACGTGTTACTGTGATACGTGGTACTGTGATACGTGTTACTGTGATACGTGATACTGTGATATGTGTTACTGTGATATGTGTTACTGTGTTACTGTGATACGTGGTACTGTGATACGTGGTACTGTGATATGTGTTACTGTGATATGTGTTACTGTGATACGTGATACGTGTTACTGTGATACGTGGTACTGTGATACGTGTTACTGTGATACGTGGTACTGTGATACGTGTTACTGTGATACGTGTACTGTGATATAACACAGTAACACGATCACAGTGTATATGTGTTACTGTATCATGTGTTACGTATCACAGTAACACGTGTTACTGTGATACACTGTGATATGTGTTAGCTATCACAGTAACACATATCACAGTAACATGTATCACAGTAACACGTATCACAGTAACACGTGTTACTGTGATACATGTTACTGTGATATGTGTTACTGTGATACTGTGATACGTGTTACTGTGATACGTGTTACTGTGATACGTGTTACTGTGATACGTGGTACTGTGATACGTGTTACTGTGATACGTGTTACTGTGATACATGTTACTGTGATACGTGTTACTGTGATACGTGTTACTGTGTTACGTGTTACTGTGATACGTGTTACTGTGTTACTGTGATATGTGTTACTGTGATACATGTTACTGTGATACATGTTACTGTGATACATGTTACGTGTTACTGTGATACATGTTACTGTGATACGTGTTACTGTGTTACGTGTTACTGTGATACATGTTACTGTGATACGTGTTACTGTGTTACGTGTTACTGTGTTACTGTGATACGTGTTACTGTGATACATGTTACTGTGATACTGTGATATGTGTTACTGTGTTACGTGTTACTGTGTTACATGTTACTGTGATACGTGTTACTGTGTTACGTGTTACTGTGATACGTGTTACTGTGTTACTGTGATATGTGTTACTGTGATACATGTTACTGTGATACATGTTACTGTGATACATGTTACGTGTTACTGTGATACATGTTACTGTGATACGTGTTACTGTGTTACGTGTTACTGTGATACATGTTACTGTGATACGTGTTACTGTGTTACGTGTTACTGTGTTACTGTGTTACTGTGATACGTGTTACTGTGATACGTGTTACTGTGATATGTGTTACTGTGATACGTGTTACTGTGTTACTGTAATACATGTTACTGTGTTACTGTGATACATGTTACTGTGATACGTGTTACTGTGATACGTGTTACTGTGTTACGTGTTACTGTGATACATGTTACTGTGATACATGTTACTGTGATACTGTGATATGTGTTACTGTGATATGTGATACTGTGATATGTGTTACTGTGATACGTGTTACTGTGATACGTGTTACTGTGATACGTGTTACTGTGACATGTGTTACACGTCAACGAACAAAGGGCTTTGAACACTGTTGGAACATGTTGTGGACGCAGCACACACACAATCACACATACACACACACACACACACACACACACACAAAACACAAGACCACAGAATCACACACACACAGTTAAAAGGCACAGCAGTCAGTGAATGAAACTGCCTCTGTCTGCGCTTGTGACTGGAGTGGAAATGGCTAGGTCATTCCAGAACTGAGATTCAGCTATGCTCTGCTTGTTGCACACAGAGCAAATCACAACACACACTGTGGGGATAAGCACAGAGAGAGAGAGAGGGGGAGACAGGAGACAGAGAGAGAGAGAGGAGAGCGAGAGAGAGAGAGAGAGAGAGAGAGAGAGAAAGAGAGAGAGAGAGCGAGGGGATAGACAGAGTGGAGAGAGAGAGACAGAGGAGAGAGAGAGAGACAGAGGAGAGAGAGAGAGACAGAGGAGAGAGAGCGAGAGAGAGAGAGAGAGGATAGACAGAGTGGAGAGAGAGAGACAGAGGAGAGAGACAGAGAGAGAGAGAGAGAGAGAGAGAGAGAGGAGAAGAGAGAGAGAGAGAGAGAGAGAGAGCGAGGGGATAGACAGAGTGGAGAGAGAGAGAGAGGAGAGAGAGAGAGACAGAGGAGAGACAGAGAGAGAGAGAGACAGACAGAGAGAGAGAGAGAAAGAGAGAGAGAGGGAGAGAGGGAGAGAGAGAGAGACAGAGAGACGAGAGAGAGAGAGACAGACAGACAGAGAGAGACAGACAGACAGAGTGGAGAGAGAGAGACAGAGGAGAGAGAGAGAGACAGGGGAGAGAGAGAGAGAGAGACAGGGAGAGAGAGAGAGAGAGAGAAAAAGAGAGAGACAGGAGAGAGAGAGAGAAAGAGAGACAGGGGAGAGAGAGGGAGAGACAGGGGAGAGAGAGAGGAGAGACAGGGAGAGAGAGAGAGAGAGAGAAAGAGAGAGAAGAGAGAGAGACAGGGAGAGAGAGAGAGAGACAGGGAGAGAGAGAGACAGGGGAGAGAGAGAGAGAGAGAGACAGGGACAGGGAGAGAGGGAGAGACAGGGGATAGACAGAGTGGAGAGAGAGAGACAGAGGAGAGAGAGAGACAGGGAAGAGGGAGAGAGAGAGAGACAGGGGGAGAAAGACAGGGGAGAGAGAGAGAGATACAGGGGGGAGAGAGAGAGAGACAGGGGAGAGAGAGACAGGGGGAGGGAGAGAGAGACAAGGGGGAGAGAGAGAGAGAGACGGTGGAGAGAGAGAGAGACGGTGGAGAGAGAGAGAGACGGTGGAGAGAGAGTGGAAGAAAAAGAGAGACAGAGAGTGGAAGAGAGAATGTGAGTGTGATGGCTAGCTAACCACCTCGTTTCCCCCAAACAAACACCACACACAGACTGAGCTGTCTGGCCCCTTGGCCCCATAATGGTCGTGAAGTTTCCTTTGTCTGATAGCTTGTGTAACACTACACTCTGCAACCACTGAGCCGTGCCAGCCACGGTAGACTGGCCGCCTTGTAGGACTACACCATCATAAAGGACAGGGGGGGCAGGCTTAACCCCAGAGGTGAAAGGGGAACACAGCTCTGCACCAGGGAGCTGCCATTTTGACATTCACTAGCTCTGTGAATATTTTCTTGACTTAACACACTACGTGGTTATTACAAGACACCAGAACATGGAGAGATGGAGTCAAAGGCTCCCAGCAGCTCCCATGTGTCTGTAGTCAAAGGCTCCCAGCAGCTCCCATGTGTCTGTAGTCAAAGGCTCCCAGCAGCTCCCATGTGGCTGTAGTCAAAGGCTCCCAGCAGCTCCCATGTGGCTGGAGTCAAAGGCTCCCAGCAGCTCCCATGTGTCTGTAGTCAAAGACTCCCAGCAGCTCCCATGTGGCTGTAGTCAAAGACTCCCAGCAGCTCCCATGTGTCTGTAGTCAAAGACTCCCAGCAGCTCCCATGTGTCTGGAGTCTAAGGCTCCCAGCAGCTCCCATGTGTCTGTAGTCAGTCTTTCTTCAACATGATGCCTGTAAACTGTACGCCACGACAAGAGGAGGAATAAAACAGTTTCAACCTCTAGAGGAGGAGGTGGATGAACCAAACTTACACCCCCTTTCAGTCCCCTCACCTCTGCTGCTTTAAACAGGACGGGTGGGTTTTTCCCCCCCATTTTCGACCACTCTGTGGCGGCTAACCCCTTCTCTCCCTCCCCTTCTGGGTGTGACATCACCAAGGTTGGCTGCCCCACTTGAACTGCTTGTCATTACACACACACACACACACACACACACACACACACACACACACACCTCACTGTGTGATGTATAGCAGTAATGTAAGCTGCGTTGGTTTGACCTCTCAGGGTTTAAGATCTACTTCCTGTTCCTTCCTGAGAGAAAGTCATAGATCCTGGGGAGAGGGCTGTGTGTGTGAGGAACGGCAGTAGAACCAACAGCCCTGTGGTCTGAGTCCGGGGTGTTAAATCATGGGTTATGTGTTACAGTAGAACTGTCCAACCAACTGACAGCTCTGTACAACAATAGTTTCAAGCTGACCACCATTGGCCCTGTTCCCAAGAGCTCCAAGGTCACCAGGCTAAACATCTTGTAGCGTCAGTAATTATCACGTGCTTTGATAGGCTGGTGGAGCTTAAAATGAACACCCCACCACCTGCCAAATGAGGGTAGATTTTTGGCATTTGTGGGTAAAAATGTATATTTTACCAGCAAAGTTGTCAGATGGTCACGGCTCCTCAGGGAGAACATTTCACCCACATTTGTGTATAAACATAGTCAAGTATGATCACATTTATAGTCAATTAAACGTTGCAGTAGCTGTTTTTAAAGTACCTCCTTCTCCCCCACCTCCCTCTATCCCCTCCTCCTCCTCCCCCCACCTCCTCCTCCCCCACCTCCCTCTATCCCCTCCTCCCCCCACCTCCCTCTATCCCCTCCTCCCCCACCTCCTCTATCCCTCCTCCTTCTCCCCCACCTCCCTCTATTCCCTCCTCCCCCACCTCCCTCTATCCCCTCCTCCTCCTTCCTCCATCTATCGTTTGTTTATCTACCCACATTTTATGCCCTGGTGGTACAACTGATCACCGACGGCGATGAGTCAGCCTACAGGGAGGAGTGGTCAGACACTTAGCCGTGTGTTACCAGGACAACAACCTCTCCCTCAAGGTCAGTATGACCAAGGAGCTGATCCCGGACTACAGAGGAAAGAGGCGGCCACCATCCATATCAACAGGGCTGTAGTGGAGCGAGAGATTCAAGTTCTCCGGCGTCCACATCACTAGGGACTTACCCTCCGCACAGTCGTGGAGAGGGCAAGGCAGCCCCCCCCCCCCCCCCCAGGAGGTTGAAAAGATTTGTCACGGGCACTCAGATCCTCAAAAGGTTCTACAGCTGCACCAGAGAGCATCTTGACTGGCTGCATCCCCCCTTGTAACAGTAATCTCACCGCTCTTGACCATATAGTGCTACAATGGGTGGAGCGAACAGCTCGGTGAATCACTGGGGCGGAGCTCCATCAGGCGCTGTCAGAGGAAGGCCCGAAAAATAGCCAAAGACTCCTGGCATCCAAGCCATATACTGTTCACTCTGCTACCGTCGGGCACACAGTACAGTAGCATCAGCTCTTGGACACCCAAGCCATACGACTGCTAAATAGCCACTCTGCTGCCCCCCCCCCCCCCCACACTCTGCCGCCCGCCATATTGGTAGTGAGTAGGAGGAGTGAAACAGTTGACAACACTCTACCTCTCCCAGGCAGGCTCTGACTAATGTTGATTACATGTTTTCTCCCTGAAAATGCCTGTCTACAGATTACTCCTTTTCTCCCTGCGCCTGTCAACAAGAACAAATAGAGGGAAGGAGTGAGGACGGGGGGTGAAAGGAAAGAGTGATAGGAGGGAACGTGGGGAGAGGAGAGGGGGAAGGGAGGGAGGGGGAACGGGGGGGGAGGGGAGAGGGGGAAGGGAGGGGGGAGGGAGGGAGGGAGGGAGGGAGGGGAGAGGAGAGGGGGAAGGGAGGGAGGGAACGGGGGAGGGGAGAGGGGGAGGGAGAGGAGAGGGGGAAGGGAGGGAACGGAGGGAGGGGAGAGGGGGAAGGGAGGGAGGGGAGAGGGGAAAGGGAGGGAACGGAGGGAGGGGAGAGGGGGAAGGGAAGGAACGGAGGGAGGGGAGAGGGGGAAGGAAGGAACGAGGGAGGGGAGAGGGGAAGGGAGGGAACGGAGGAGGGGAGAGGGAACGGAGGGAGGGGAGAGGGGGAAGGGAGGGAACGGAGGGAGGGGAGAGGGAACGGAGGGAGGGAGAGGGAACAGAGGGAGGGGAGAGGGGGAAGGGAGGAAGGGAGGGAACGGAGGGAGGGAGGGGGAGGGGGAAGGGGAGAGGGAACGGAGGGAGGGAGGGGGAGAGGGGGAAGGGGAAGGAACGGAGGAAGGGGGAACGGAGGGAGGGGAAAGGAGGGAACAGAGGGAGGGGAGAGGGGGAAGGGAGGGGAAGAGAATGGAGGAAGGAGGAACGGAGGGAGGGAGGGGAGAGGGGAAGGAACGGAGGAAGGGGAGAGGGAACAGAGGGGGAAGGGAGGAAATGGAGGGGAGGGGAGAGGGGGAAGGGAAGGAACGGAGGAAGGGGAGAGGGAACAGAGGGGGGGAGAGGGGGAAAGGAGGGAACGGAGGGAGGGGAGAGGGGGAAGGGAGGGAACGGAGGGAGGGGAGAGGGGGAAGGGAGGGAACGGAGGGAGGGGAGAGGGGGAAGGGATGGAACGGAGGAGGAGAGTCCCAGTACTGTCAAGATTGTGCCTCAGAGGGTGTCTCTCTCACTGCCTGTATGTGTGTTTGTGCATCTGTGTGTTTCTCTACCTGAGCTATTTAGATATTAAACCTTGTGTCACATAGAACACACCCAGCCCACCTGTCAGCTCTAGTTATATTGTATCTGACTAGCATTAGCCTGAAGCCTGGACACAGTGACTGCTGCACGGGGGGGATGTTCTAGCTAACACCCTTAGAGAGACACACAGTCAACTGACTCTTCTGCTGCACCACCTGACAGAACAAAACATTTACATTTAAGTCATTTAGCAGACGCTCTTATCCAGAGCGACTTACAAATTGGTGCGTTCACCTTATGACATCCAGTGGAACAGCCACTTTACAATAGTGCATCTAAGTCTTTTAAGGGGGGTGAGAAGGATTACTTTATCCTATCCTAGGTATTCCTTAAAGAGGTGGGGTTTCAGGTGTCTCCGGAAGGTGGTGATTGACTCCGCTGTCCTGGCGTCGTGAGGCTTCAGACTTGATTATTATTAGATCATGCTGGTCATTTATGAACATTTGAACATCTTGGCCATGTTCTGTTATAATCTCCACCCGGCACAGCCAGAAGAGGACTGGCCACCCCACATAGCCTGGTTCCTCTCTAGGTGTCTTCCTAGGTTTTGGCCTTTCTAGTGAGTTGTTCCTAGCCACCGTGCTTCTACACCTGCATCGCTTGCGGTTTGGGATTTTAGGCTGGGTTTCTGTACAGCACTTTGATATATCAGCTGATGTAAGAAGGGCTATAAAAATACATTTGATTAGTAGCTAACAATAACATTAATGTAGCTACTAATGCTAGTTAGTTAGCTAACAACCTAACGTTAGCAAATGGCGTCAAACAAAACAAGGCAACGGAGCCCTTTAAACGTGTATTGTGCTTCCTATAACACGTGCACAATTAAATCAGTTACTGACCGACTATGCTCTTCATAATCCATGATAAAATGCATCGGGGGGGCCTTCGATTCTTGTCTTTCAGGCAGCAGGGGATGATGGGGAGGAGGAGGAGGGGATGATGGGGAGAAGGAGGTGGGGAGAAGGAGCAGGGGATAGAGGGAGGAGGAGGAGAAGGAGGAGGGAGGTGGGGGAGAAGGAGGAGGGGATAGAGGGAGGAGGGGGAGAAGGAGGAGGGGATAGAGGGAGGTGGGGGAGAAGGAGGAGGGATAGAGGGGAGATGGGGAGAAGGAGGCGGGGGATAGAGGGAGGTGGGGGAGAAGGAGGCGGGGATAGAGGGAGGTGGGGGGAGAAGGAGGCGGGGATAGAGGGAGGTGGGGGAGAAGGAGGCGGGGATAGAGGGAGGTGGGGGAAAAGGAGGCGGGGATAGAGGGAGGTGGGGGAGAAGGAGCAGGGGATAGAGGGAGGTGGGGGAGAAGGAGGAGGGGATAGAGGGAGGTGGGGGAGAAGGAGCAGGGGATAGAGGGAGGTGGGGGAGAAGGAGGAGGGATAGAGGGAGGAGGGGAGGAGAAGGAGGAGGGGATAGAGGGAGGAGGGGGAGAAGGAGGAGGGGATAGAGGGAGGTGGGGGAGAAGGAGGAGGGGATAGAGGGAGGTGGGGGAGAAGGAGGAGGGGATAGAGGGAGGTGGGGGAGAAGGAGGAGGGGATAGGGGAGGTGGGGAGAAGGAGGAGGGGATAGAGGGAGGTGGGGAGAAGGAGCAGGGGATAGAGGGAGGTGGGGAGAAGGAGGAGGGGATAGAGGGAGGTGGGGGAGAAGGAGGAGGGGATAGAGGGAGGTGGGGGAGAAGGAGGAGGGGATAGAGGGAGGTGGGGGAGAAGGAGGAGGGGATAGAGGGAGGAGGGGGAGAGGAGGAGGGGAGAAGGAGGAGGGGATAGAGGGAGGTGGGGGAGAAGGAGGAGGGGATAGAGGGAGGTGGGGGAGAAGGAGGAGGGGATAGAGGGAGGTGGGGAGAAGGAGGAGGGGATAGAGGGAGGTGGGGAGAAGGAGGAGGGGATAGAGGGAGGTGGGGGAGAAGGAGGAGGGGATAGAGGCAGGAGGAGGGGATAGAGGCAGGTGGGGGGAGAAGGAGCAGGGGATAGAGGGAGGTGGGGGAGAAGGAGGAAGGGATAGAGGGAGGTGGGGGAGAAGGAGCAGGGGATAGAGGGAGGTGGGGAGAAGGAGGAAGGGATAGAGGGAGGTGGGGAGAAGGAGGAAGGGATAGAGGGAGGTGGGGGAGAAGGAGCAGGGGATAGAGGGAGGTGGGGGAGAAGGAGGAGGGGATAGAGGGAGGAGGGGGAGAAGGAGGAGGGGATAGAGGGAGGAGGGGAGAAGAGGGAGGAGGGGGGGGAGAAGGAGGAGGGGATAGAGGGAGGAGGGGGAGAAGGAGGAGGGGATAGAGGGAGGTGGGGGAGAAGGAGGAGGGGATAGAGGGAGGTGGGGGAGAAGGAGCAGGGGATAGAGGAGGTGGGGGAGAAGGAGCAGGGGATAGAGGGAGGTGGGGAGAAGGAGCAGGGGATAGAGGGAGGTGGGGAGAAGGAGCAGGGGATAGAGGGAGGTGGGGGAGAAGGAGGAGGGGATAGAGGGAGGTGGGGGAGAAGGAGGAGGATAGAGGGAGGTGGGGGGGGAAGGAGGAGGGGATAGAGGGAGGAGGGGAGAAGGAGGAGGGGATAGAGGGAGGTGGGGGAGAAGGAGGAGGGGATAGAGGAGGTGGGGGAGAAGGAGGAGGGGATAGAGGGAGGTGGGGGAGAAGGAGGAGGGATAGAGGGAGAAGGAGGAGGGGATAGAGGGAGGAGGAGGAGAAGGAGGAGGTGATAGAGGCAGGAGGAGGGGATAGAGGCAGGTGGGGGAGAAGGAGCAGGGGATAGAGGGAGGTGGGGGAGAAGGAGGAAGGGATAGAGGGAGGTGGGGGAGAAGGAGGAGGGGATAGAGGGAGGTGGGGGAGAAGGAGGAAGGGATAGAGGGAGGTGGGGGAGAAGGAGGAAGGGATAGAGGGAGGTGGGGGAGAAGGAGCAGGGGATAGAGGGAGGTGGGGAGAAGGAGGAGGGGATAGAGGGAGGTGGGGGAGAAGGAGGAGGGGATAGAGGGAGGTGGGGGAGAAGGAGGAGGGGATAGAGGGAGGTGGGGGAGAAGGAGGAGGGGATAGAGGGAGGTGGGGGAGAAGGAGCAGGGGATAGAGGGAGGTGGGGAGAAGGAGGAAGGGATAGAGGGAGGTGGGGAGAAGGAGCAGGGGATAGAGGGAGGTGGGGAGAAGGAGGAGGGGATAGAGGGAGGAGGGGAGAAGGAGGAGGGGATAGAGGGAGGTGGGGAGAAGGAGCAGGGGATAGAGGGAGGTGGGGAGAAGGAGCAGGGGATAGAGGGAGGTGGGGGAGAAGGAGGAGGGGATAGAGGGAGGAGGGGATAGAGGGAGGAGGGGGAGAAGGAGGAGGGGATAGAGGGAGGTGGGGGAGAAGGAGGAGGGGATAGAGGGAGGTGGGGAGAAGGAGGAGGGGATAGAGGGGAGGTGGGGGAGAAGGAGGAGGGGATAGAGGGAGGTGGGGAGAAGGAGGAGGGGATAGAGGGAGGTGGGGAGAAGGAGCAGGGGATAGAGGGAGGTGGGGAGAAGGAGCAGGGGATAGAGGGAGGTGGGGAGAAGGAGCAGGGGATAGAGGGAGGTGGGGGAGAAGGAGCAGGGGATAGGGGAGGTGGGGGAGAAGGAGGAGGGGATAGAGGGAGGAGGGAGAAGGGAGCAGGGGATAGAGGGAGGTGGGGAGAAGGAGCAGGGGATAGAGGGAGGTGGGGGAGAAGGAGGAGGGGATAGAGGGAGGAGGGGAGAAGGAGGAGGGGATAGAGGGAGGTGGGGGAGAAGGAGGTGGGGGAGAAGGAGGAGGGGGTAGAGGGAGGTGGGGGAGGAGGAGGAGGGGATAGAGGGAGGTGGGGGAGAAGGAGGGAGGGATAGAGGGAGGGGTTAGAGGGGAGAAGGAGGAGGGGATAGAGGATGATGGGGAGAAGGAGGAGGGGATAGAGGGAGGAGGAGAAGGAGGAGGGGATAGAGGGAGGAGGGGATAGAGGGAGGAGAAGGAGGAGGGATAGAGGTATGATGGAGAGGAGGAGGAGGGGATAGAGGGAGGAGGGGGAGAAGGAGGAGGGGATAGAGGGAGGAGGGGGAGAAGGAGGAGGGGATAGAGGGAGGAGGGGAGGAGGAGGAGGAGGAGGAGGAGGGGATAGAGGAGGAGGAGGAGGAGGAGGGGATAGGGGGAGAAGGAGAAGGAGGGGATAGGGAGGAGGGAGAAGGAGGAGGGGATAGAGGGAGGAGGAGGAGAAGGAGGAGGGGAGAAGGAGGGAGGAGGAGGGAGGAGGAGAGAAGGGAGGGGATAGAGGAGGAGGGGAGAAGGAGGAGGAGATAGAGGAGGGAGAAGGAGGAGGGGATAGAGGGAGGAGGGGGAGAAGGAGGAGGGGATAGAGGGAGGAGGGGAGAAGGAGGAGGGGATAGAGGGAGGAGGAGAAGGAGGGGATAGAGGGAGGAGGAGAAGGAGGAGGGGATAGAGGGAGGAGGGGGAGAAGGAGGAGGGGATAGAGGGAGGAGGGGGAGAAGGGGATAGAGGGGTGGGGGGAGAAGGGAGGAGGGGATAGAGGGAGGTGGGGGAGGGAGGGGATAGAGGAGGTGGGGGGGAGAAGGAGCAGGGGATAGAGGGAGAAGGAGGAGGGGATAGAGGAGGTGGGGAGAAGGAGGAGGGGATAGAGGGAGGAGGAGGAGAAGGAGGAGGGGATAGAGGCAGGAGGAGGGGATAGAGGCAGGTGGGGGAGAAGGAGCAGGGGATAGAGGGAGGAGGAGGAGAAGGAGGAGGGGATAGAGGGAGGTAGGGGAGAAGGAGGAGGGGATAGAGGGGAGGTGGGGGAGAAGGAGGAGGGGATAGAGGGAGGTGGGGGAGAAGGAGGAGGGGATAGAGGCAGGTGGGGGAGAAGGAGGAGGGGATAGAGGCAGGTGGGGAGGAGGAGGGGATAGAGGGAGGTGGGGGAGGAGGAGGGAGGGGATAGAGGGAGGTGGGGAGGAGGAGGATGGGATAGAGGGAGGTGGGGGGAGGAGGAGGAGGGGATAGGTGGGGAGAAGGAGGAGGGGATAGAGGGAGGTGGGGTAGGAGGAGGAGGGGGATAGAGGGAGGAGGAGGAGAAGGAGGGATAGGGGAGGAGGAGAAGGAGGAGGGGATAGAGGGAGGAGGAGGAGGAGGGATAGAGGAGGAGGAGGAGAAGGAGGAGGGGATAGAGGGAGGAGGAGGAGAAGGGGATAGAGGGATGTGGGGAGAAGGAGGAGGGGATAGAGGGAGGAGGGGAGAAGGAGCAGGGGATAGAGGGAGGAGGAGAAGGAGGAGGGGATAGAGGGAGGTGGGGGAGAAGGAGCAGGGGATAGAGGGTGGTGGGAGAAGGAGCAGGGGATAGAGGGAGGTGGGGGAGAAGGAGGAGGGATAGAGGGAGGAGGAGGAGAAGGAGGAGGGATAGAGGGAGGAGGAGGATAAGGAGGAGGGGATAGGGAGGAGGAGGAGGAGGGGATAGAGGGAGGAGGGGGAGAAGGAGGAGGGGATAGGGGAGAAGGAGGAGGGGATAGAGGGAGGAGGGGGAGAAGGAGGAGGGGATAGAGGGAGGAGGAGGAGGAGAAGGAGGAGGGGGAGAAGGAGGAGGGGATAGAGGAGGAGGGGGAGAAGGAGGAGGGGATAGAGGGAGGAGGGGAGAAGGAGGAGGGGATAGAGGGAGGAGGGGAGAAGGAGGAGGGGATAGAGGGAGGAGGGGGGAGAAGGAGGAGGGGATAGAGGGGAGGAGGAGAAGGAGGAGGGGATAGAGGGAGGAGGGGAGAAGGAGGGAGGGGATAGAGGGAGGAGGGGGAGAAGGAGGAGGGGAGGAGGGAGGAGGGGAGAAGGGGATAGGGAGGTGGGGGAGGGGATAGAGGGAGGTGGGGAGAAGGAGCAGGGGATAGAGGGAGAAGGAGGGGGGATAGAGGGAGAAGGAGGAGGGGATAGAGGAGGTGGGGGAGAAGGAGGAGGGGATAGAGGGAGGAGGAGGAGAAGGAGGAGGGGATAGAGGCAGGAGGAGGGAAGGAGGAGGGGATAGAGGCAGGAGGAGGGGATAGAGGCAGGTGGGGGAGAAGGAGCAGGGGATAGAGGGAGGAGGAGGAGAAGGAGGAGGGGATAGAGGGAGGTGGGGGAGAAGGAGGAGGGGATAGAGGGAGGTGGGGAGAAGGAGGAGGGATAGAGGGAGGTGGGGGAGAAGGAGGAGGATAGAGGCAGGTGGGGGGAGGAGGAGGGGATAGAGGGGAGGTGGGGGAGGAGGAGGAGGGGATAGGGGAGGTGGGGGAGGAGGAGGATGGGATAGAGGGAGGTGGGGAGGAGGAGGAGGGGATAGGTGGGGAGAAGGAGGAGGGGATAGAGGGAGGTGGGGTAGGAGGAGGAGGGATAGAGGAGGAGGAGGAGAAGGAGGGGATAGAGGAGGAGGAGGAGAAGGAGGGGGGATAGAGGGAGGAGGAGGAGGGAGGGGATAAAGGGAGGGAGGAGGAGGAGGAGGAGGGGATAGAGGAGGAGGAGGAGAAGGAGGAGGGATAGAGGGAGGAGGAGAAGGAGGAGGGGATAGAGGAGGAGGAGGGAGAAGGGGATAGAGGGATGTGGGGAGAAGGAGGAGGGGATAGAGGGAGGAGGGGGGAGAAGGAGCAGGGGATAGAGGGAGGAGGGGGAGAAGGAGGAGGGATAGAGGGAGGTGGGGGAGAAGGAGGAGGGGATAGAGGGAGGTGGGGGAGAAGGAGGAGGGGATAGAGGGAGGTGGGGGAGAAGGAGGAGGGGGTAGAGGGAGGGGGTAGAGGGAGGAAGGAGGGGGTAGAGGGAGGAGGAGGGGTAGAGGGAGGAGGGAGGGGGGTAGAGGGAGGAGGGAGGGGGTAGAGGGGGAGGGGGAGGGGTAGAGGGAGGAGGAGGGGGTAGAGGAGGAGGGGGTAGAGGGAGGAGGGGGTGGAGGGAGGAGGAGGGAGTAGAAGGTAGAGGGAGGAGGGGGGTAGAGGGAGGAGGAGGGATAGAGGGAGGAGGATGGTGAGTCATATAGAGCTATTAGATAACTAATTGAGATCTCCTTCCTGTTTTTCTGAATCCATTAAGCTGACTGCTGACTGTGTGCTGCTGTAATCACATTCAGAATAACAGTCAGCCACACACACACACACACACACACACACACACACACACACACACACAGATACACTCACACACTGATACACACTCACACACTGATACACACACACACAAATCACAACACTCCAGATGATCACTTTGCTTTGTGACCATGTGCGCCCTCTTTCTCTCCCCCCTTCTCCTTTCTCCCCCTACCACCCTCTTTCTCCCTCCCCCTCTTTCTCTTCCCTCCCCGCTCTTTCTCCCACCCCCTCTTTCTCTCTTCCCTCCCCGCTCTTTCTCCCCCTACCACCCCTTTCTCCCTCTTTCTCTCTTCCCTCCCCCCTCTTTCTCTCTTCCCTCCCCCCCCTCTTTCTCTCTTCCCTCCCCTCTTTCTCCCTTCCTCCCCCTCTTTCTCTTCCCTCCCCCTCTTTCTCTCTTCCCTCCCCCTCTTTCTCTCTTCCTCCCCCTCTTTCTCTCTTCCCTCCCCCTCTTTCTCTCTTCCCCCTCTTTCTCTCTTCCCTCCCCCCTTCTTCTCTCTTCCCTCCCCCTCTTTCTCTCTTCCCTCCCCCTCTTTCTCTCTTCCCTCCCCCTCTTTCTCTCTTCCCTCCCCCTCTTTCTCCCTTCCCCCTCTTTCTCCCCCCTCCCCCTCTTTCTCCCTTCCCTCCCCCTCTTTCTCTCTTCCCTCCCCCTCTTTCTCTCTTCCCTCCCCCCTCTTTCTCTCTTCCCTCCCCCTCTTTCTCTCTTCCTCCCCCTCTTTCTCCTTTCTCCCCCCTCTTTCTCTCTTTCCCTCCCCTCTTTCTCCTTTCTCCCCCCCTACCCTCCCTTTCTCTCTTCCCTACCCCCTCTTTCTCCTTTCTCCCCCTACCCTCCCTTTCTCTCTTCCCTCCCCCTCTTTCTCCCACCCCTCTTTCTCCCACCCCCTCTTTCTCCCACCCCCTCTTTCTCCCACCCCCTTTCTCCCACCCCTCTTTCTCCCACTCCCCCTCTTTCTCCCTCCCCCTCTTTCTCCTTCTCTTTCTCTTTCTTCCTCCCTGCACAGAGAACAAATAGATAAACACAAGGAGAGGAGCTGTAGTCAGATTTGGAGGGACAAGTGTTCATGTCTGAATGAAGGCTAGAAAGCAAAAGTGGTTGATATTTTACTCAAAAGCTTGTCAACCTAGTTGCCTACGAGGACCACTAACCAGACGCACTAAGTGGTCGTCACAGGCAATTACAGTCACAAGAAGAAGTAAGGCGAGATCACAATGTCAACCCGGTCGCGTGTGGAAGAGGTGCCATAATATGTGGTCTTCATAGCTCAGTCACAGAGATGCTCTTATGGAAGGAATAGCAGTCTGTAAGATGTTCCCTTCCACTGTGTATCATACAGACGTACATAAAGCAGATAGATGTCAGTGAGCGGTGTGGTCATTATGGTCATTGTGGTCATTGTGGTCATTATCGCCATTATGGTCATTATCGTCATTGTCGTCATTGTGGTCATTATGGTCATTATCGCCATTATCGTCATTATGGTCATTGTGGTCATTGTCGTCATTGCCGTCATTGCTGTCATTATGGTCATTATCGTCAGTATGGTCATTATCATCAGTATGGTCATTATCGTCAGTTTGGTCATTATCGTCATTGTGGTCATTATGGTCATTATCGTCACACAAGAATACTACAACTGAGGCTTTACGTAGTGGGTACTTCGCCACAGTCAGGGAGGATAAGGACGTAGTGGGTACTTAGCCACAGTCAGGGAGGATAAGGACGTAGTGGGTACTTAGCCACAGTCAGGGAGGATAAGGACGTACTGGGTACTTAGCCACAGTCAGGGAGCATATGGACGTAGTGGGTACTTAGCCACAGTCAGGGAGGATAAGGACGTAGTGGGTACAGTCAGGGAGGATAAGGACGTAGTGGGTACAGTCAGGGAGGATAAGGACGTAGTGGGTACAGTCAGGGAGGATAAGGACGTAGTGGGTACAGTCAGGGAGGATAAGGACGTAGTGGGTACAGTCAGGGAGGATAAGGACGTAGTGGGTACAGTCAGGGAGGATAAGGACATAGTGGGTACAGTCAGGGAGGATAAGGACATAGTGGGTACAGTCAGGGAGGATAAGGACATAGTGGGTACAGTCAGGGAGGATAAGGACATAGTGGGTACAGTCAGGGAGGATAAGGACATAGTGGGTACAGTCAGGGAGGATAAGGACATAGTGGGTACAGTCAGGGAGGATAAGGACATAGTGGGTACTTAGCCACAGTCAGGGAGGATAAGGACGTAGTGGGTACTTAGCCACAGTCAGGGAGGAGAAGGATGTAGTGCAGTAGGTGTGTGTGTATGTGTGAACGGTGAGTGCGCGCGTGTGAATGGGGTGTGTGCGCGCGTGAATGGGGTGTGTGCGCGCGCGTGAATGGGGTGTGTGCGCGCGCGTGAATGGGGTGTGTGCGCGCGCGTGAATGGGGTGTGTGCGCGCGCGTGAATGGGTGTGTGCGCGCGTGAATGGGGTGTGTGCGCGCGTGAATGGGGTGTGTGCGCGCGTGAATGGGTGTGTGCGCGCGTGAATGGGGTGTGTGCGCGCGTGAATGGGGTGTGTGCTTGCGCGTGAATGGGGTGTGTGCCGCGCGTGAATGGGGTGTGTGCGCGCGCGTGAATGGGGTGTGTGCGCGCGCGTGAATGGGGTGTGTGCGCGCGCGTGAATGGGGTGTGTGCGCGCGCGTGAATGGGGTGTGTGCGCGCGCGTGAATGGGGTGTGTGCGCGCGCGTGAATGGGGTGTGTGTGAATGGTGAGTGGTGAGTGTGTGTGAATGGTGTGTGTGTGTGAATGGTGGGTGGGTGTGTGTGTGAGTGCGTGTGAATGGTGTGTGTGTGTGAATGGTGGGTGGGTGTGTGTGTTTGTGTGAATGGTGTGTGTGTGTGTGAGTGTGTGTGTGAATGGTGTATGTGTGTATGTGTGAATGGTGTGTATGTGTGTATGTGTGAATGGTGTGTGTGTGTGTGTATGTGTGTTTGTGTGAATGGTGTGTGTGTTTGTGTGAATGGTGGGTGTGTGTGTGTGAGTGTGTGTGTGAATGGTGTGTGTGTGTATGTGTGTAAGTGTGTGTGTGAATGTGTGTATGTGTGAGTGTGTGTGTGTGAATGGTGGGTGTATGTAAGAGCATGGTATGATAGAGCTCCATTCTAGAAGACAGGAAATGAAAAGGCTTTGGTTTAGCCACACAGCTAATCAATCAGGAGACCGGTCGGTCGGTGAGTGAGTGAGTGAGTGAGTGAGAGAAAGAGCAGGACTACTGCCTCCTATCTAGTTATATAACCAGTACACCTACCATCAAATTCCTAACCATACTTCCTCCCTCCATACATCCTATGTAAGCTGCACGGCCTTACAGGAGAACCTGGTGGTAAAACTGTTATGGGGGGGATACATCTATGTGGTTGTAGAGAGGTGTATGCCGCGTGGTGTGGTTGTAGAGTGGTGTATGCCGTGTGGTGTGGTTGTAGAGAGGTGTATGCCGTGTGGTTGTAGAGAGGTGTATGCCGCGTGGTGTGGTTGTAGAGAGGTGTATGCCGCGTGGTGTGGTTGTAGAGAGGTGTATGCCGCGTGGTGTGGTTGTAGAGAGGTGTATGCCGTGTGGTGTGGTTGTAGAGAGGTGTATGCCGTGTGGTGTGGTTGTAGAGAGTTGTATGCTGCGTGGTTGTAAAGAGGTGTATGCCGCGTGGTGTGGTTGTAGAGAGGTGTATGCCGCGTGGTGTGGTTGTAGAGAGGTGTATGCCGCGTGGTGTGGTTGTAGAGAGGTGTATGCCGTGTGGTGTGGTTGTAGAGAGGTGTATGCCGTGTGGTGTGGTTGTAGAGAGGTGTATGCTGCGTGGTTGTAGAGAGGTGTATGCCGTGTGGTGTGGTTGTAGAGAGGTGTATGCTGCGTGGTTGTGGAGAGGTGTATGCCGTGTGGTTGTAGAGAGGTGTATGCCGTGTGGTGTGGTTGTAGAGAGGTGTATGCCGTGTGGTTGTAGAGAGGTGTATGCCGTGTGGTTGTGGAGAGGTGTATGCCGTGTGGTGTGGTTGTAGAGAGGTGTATGCCGTGTGGTGTGGTTGTAGAGAGGTGTATGCCGTGTGGTTGTAGAGAGGTGTATGCCGTGTGGTTGTAGAGAGGTGTATGCCGTGTGGTTGTAGAGAGGTGTATGCCGTGTGGTGTGGTTGTAGAGATGTGTATGCCGTGTGGTTGTAGAGAGGTGTATGCCGTGTGGTTGTAGAGAGGTGTATGCCGTGTGGTTGTAGAGAGGTGTATGCCGCGTGGTGTGGTTGTGGAGAGGTGTATGCCACGTGGTGTGGTTGTAGAGAGGTGTATGCCGCGTGGTGTGGTTGTAGAGAGGTGTATGCCGTGTGGTGTGGTTGTAGAGAGGTGTATGCTGCGTGGTTGTAGAGAGGTGTATGCCGTGTGGTGTGGTTGTAGAGAGGTGTATGCTGCGTGGTTGTGGAGAGGTGTATGCCGTGTGGTTGTAGAGAGGTGTATGCCGTGTGGTTGTAGAGAGGTGTATGCCGTGTGGTGTGGTTGTAGAGAGGTGTATGCCGTGTGGTTGTAGAGAGGTGTATGCCGTGTGGTGTGGTTGTAGAGAGGTGTATGCCGTGTGGTTGTAGAGAGGTGTATGCCGTGTGGTTGTAGAGAGGTGTATGCCGTGTGGTTGTAGAGAGGTGTATGCCGTGTGGTTGTAGAGAGGTGTATGCCGTGTGGTTGTAGAGAGGTGTATGCCGCGTGGTGTGGTTGTGGAGAGGTGTATGCCACGTGGTGTGGTTGTAGAGAGGTGTATGCCACGTCGTGTGGTTGTGGAGAGGTGTATGCCGCGTGGTTGTAGAGAGGTGTATGCCGCGTGGTTGTAGAGAGGTGTATGCCGCGTGGTTGTAGAGAGGTGTATGCTGCGTGGTTGTAGAGAGGTGTATGCCGTGTGGTTGTAGAGAGGTGTATGCCGTGTGGTTGTAGAGAGGTGTATGCCGTGTGGTTGTAGAGGTGTATGCCGTGTGGTTGTAGAGAGATGTATGCCGTGTGGTTGTAGAGAGGTGTATGCCGTGTGGTTGTAGAGAGGTGTATGCCGTGTGGTGTGGTTGTAGAGAGGTGTATGCCGTGTGGTTGTAGATAGGTGTATGCCGTGTGGTGTGGTTGTAGAGAGGTGTATGCCGCGTGGTTGTAGAGAGGTGTATGCCGCGTGGTTGTAGAGAGGTGTATGCCGTGTGGTGTGGTTGTAGAGAGGTGTATGCCGCGTGGTGTGGTTGTAGAGAGGTGTATGCCGCGTGGTGTGGTTGTAGAGAGGTGTATGCCGCGTGGTTGTAGAGAGGTGTATGCCGCGTGGTTGTAGAGAGGTGTATGCCGCGTGGTGTGGTTGTGGAGAGGTGTATGCCGCGTGGTTGTAGAGAGGTGTATGCCGTGTGGTTGTAGAGAGGTGTATGCCGTGTGGTGTGGTTGTAGAGAGGTGTATACCGCGTGGTGTGGTTGTGGAGAGGTGTATACCGCGTGGTGTGGTTGTAGAGAGGTGTATGCCGCGTGGTGTGGTTGTAGAGAGGTGTATGCCGCGTGGTGTGGTTGTAGAGAGGTGTATGCCGCGTGGTGTGGTTGTGGAGAGGTGTATGCCGCGTGGTGTGGTTGTGGAGAGGTGTATGCCGCGTGGTTGTAGAGAGGTGTATGCCGTGTGGTTGTAGAGAGGTGTATGCCGTGTGGTGTGGTTGTAGAGAGGTGTATGCCGCGTGGTTGTAGAGAGGTGTATGCCGTGTGGTGTGGTTGTAGAGAGTGTATGCCGCGTGGTGTGGTTGTAGAGAGGTGTATGCCGCGGTGGTTGTAGAGTGTATACCGTGGTGTGGTTGTAGAGAGGTGTATGCCGCGTGGTGTGGTTGTAGAGAGGTGTATGCCGTGTGTGTGGTTGTAGAGAGTGGTATGCCGCGTGGTGTGGTTGTAGAGAGGTGTATGCCGTGTGGTTGTGAGAGTGTATGTGGTGTGGTTGTAGAGGTGTATGCCGCGTGGTTGTAGAGAGGTGTATGCCGTGTGGTGTGGTTGTAGAGGGTGTATGCCGCGTGGTTGTAGAGAGGTGTGTATGCAGCGTGGTTGTAGAGAGGTGTATGCCGTGTGGTTGTAGAGAGGTGTATGCCGTGTGGTTGTAGAGAGGTGTATGCCGTGTGGTTGTAGAGAGATGTATGCCGTGTGGTTGTAGAGAGGTGTATGCCGTGTGGTTGTAGAGAGGTGTATGCCGTGTGGTGTGGTTGTAGAGAGGTGTATGCCGTGTGGTTGTAGATAGGTGTATGCCGTGTGGTGTGGTTGTAGAGAGGTGTATGCCGCGTGGTTGTAGAGAGGTGTATGCCGCGTGGTTGTAGAGAGGTGTATGCCGCGTGGTTGTAGAGAGGTGTATGCCGTGTGGTGTGGTTGTAGAGAGGTGTATGCCGTGTGGTGTGGTTGTAGAGAGGTGTATGCCGCGTGGTGTGGTTGTAGAGAGGTGTATGCCGCGTGGTGTGGTTGTAGAGAGGTGTATGCCGCGTGGTTGTAGAGAGGTGTATGCCGCGTGGTTGTAGAGAGGTGTATGCCGCGTGGTGTGGTTGTGGAGAGGTGTATGCCGCGTGGTTGTAGAGAGGTGTATGCCGTGTGGTTGTAGAGAGGTGTATGCCGTGTGGTGTGGTTGTAGAGAGGTGTATACCGCGTGGTGTGGTTGTGGAGAGGTGTATACCGCGTGGTGTGGTTGTAGAGAGGTGTATGCCACGTGGTGTGGTTGTAGAGAGGTGTATGCCGCGTGGTGTGGTTGTAGAGAGGTGTATGCCGCGTGGTGTGGTTGTGGAGAGGTGTATGCCGCGTGGTGTGGTTGTGGAGAGGTCTATGCCGCGTGGTTGTAGAGAGGTGTATGCCGTGTGGTTGTAGAGAGGTGTATGCCGTGTGGTGTGGTTGTAGAGAGGTGTATGCCGCGTGGTTGTAGAGAGGTGTATGCCGTGTGGTGTGGTTGTAGAGAGGTGTATGCCGCGTGGTGTGGTTGTAGAGAGGTGTATGCCGCGTGGTGTGGTTGTAGAGGTGTATACCGCGTGGTGTGGTTGTAGAGAGGTGTATGCCGCGTGGTGTGGTTGTAGAGAGGTGTATGCCGTGTGGTGTGGTTGTAGAGAGTGGTATGCCGCGTGGTGTGGTTGTAGAGAGGTGTATGCCGTGTGGTTGTAGAGAGGTGTATGCCGCGTGGTGTGGTTGTAGAGAGGTGTATGCCGCGTGGTTGTAGAGAGGTGTATGCCGTGTGGTGTGGTTGTAGAGAGGTGTATGCCGCGTGGTTGTAGAGAGGTGTATGCCGCGTGGTTGTAGAGAGGTGTATGCCGTGTGGTTGTAGAGAGGTGTATGCCGTGTGGTTGTAGAGAGGTGTATGCCGTGTGGTTGTAGAGAGATGTATGCCGTGTGGTTGTAGAGAGGTGTGCCGTGTGGTTGTAGAGAGGTGTATGCCGTGTGGTGTGTTGTAGAGAGGTGTATGCCGTGTGGTTGTAGATAGGTGTATGCCGTGTGGTGTGGTTGTAGAGAGGTGTATGCCGCGTGGTTGTGGTGTATGTGGTTGTAGAGAGGTGTATGCCGCGTGGTTGTGGTGTGTGTGGTGTGGTTGTAGAGAGGTGTATGCCACGTGGTGTGGTTGTAGAGAGGTGTATGCCGCGTGGTGTGGTTGTAGAGAGGTGTATGCCGCGTGGTTGTAGAGGTGTATGCCGCGTGGTTGTAGAGAGGTGTATGCCGCGTGGTGTGGTTGTGGAGAGGTGTATGCCGCGTGGTTGTAGAGTGTATGCCGTGTGGTTGTAGAGGTGTATGCCGTGTGGTGTGGTTGTAGAGAGGTGTATGCCGTGGTGTGGTTGTGGAGAGGTGTATACCGCGTGGTGTGGTTGTAGAGAGGTGTATGCCACGTGGTGTGGTTGTAGAGAGGTGTATGCCGCGTGGTGTGGTTGTAGAGAGGTGTATGCCGCGTGGTGTGGTTGTGGAGAGGTGTATGCCGCGTGGTGTGGTTGTGGAGAGGTGTATGCCGCGTGGTTGTAGAGGTGTATGCCGTGTGGTTGTAGAGAGTGTATGCCGTGTGGTGTGGTTGTAGAGAGGTGTATGCCGCGTGGTTGTAGAGAGATGTATGCCGTGTGGTGTGGTTGTAGAGAGGTGTATGCCGCGTGGTGTGGTTGTAGAGAGGTGTATGCCGCGTGGTGTGGTTGTAGAGGTGTATACCGCGTGGTGTGGTTGTAGAGAGGTGTATGCCGCGTGGTGTGGTTGTAGAGAGGTGTATGCCGTGTGGTGTGGTTGTAGAGAGTGGTATGCCGCGTGGTGTGGTTGTAGAGAGGTGTATGCCGCGTGGTGTGGTTGTAGAGAGGTGTATGCCGCGTGGTTGTAGAGAGGTGTATGCCGTGTGGTGTGGTTGTAGAGAGGTGTATGCCGCGTGGTGTGGTTGTAGAGAGGTGTATGCCGCGTGGTTGTAGAGAGGTGTATGCCGCGTGGTGTGGTTGTGGAGAGGTGTATGCCGTGTGGTTGTAGAGAGGTGTATGCCGTGTGGTGTGGTTGTAGAGAGGTGTATACCGCGTGGTGTGGTTGTGGAGAGGTGTATACCGCGTGGTTGTAGAGAGGTGTATGCCGTGTGGTTGTAGAGAGGTGTATACCGCGTGGTGTGGTTGTAGAGAGGTGTATGCCGTGTGGTTGTAGAGAGGTGTATGCCGTGTGGTTGTAGAGAGGTGTATGCCGTGTGGTTGTAGAGAGGTGTATGCCGTGTGGTGTGGTTGTGGAGAGGTGTATGCCACGTGGTGTGGTTGTGGAGAGGTGTATGCCGCGTGGTTGTGGAGAGGTGTATGCCGCGTGGTTGTAGAGAGGTGTATGCCGTGTGGTGTGGTTGTAGAGAGGTGTATGCCACGTGGTGTGGTTGTAGAGAGGTGTATGCCGTGTGGTTGTAGAGAGGTGTATGCCGTGTGGTGTGGTTGTAGAGAGGTGTATGCCACGTGGTGTGGTTGTAGAGAGGTGTATGCCGTGTGGTGTGGTTGTAGAGAGGTGTATGCCGCGTGGTGTGGTTGTGGAGAGGTGTATGCCGCGTGGTGTGGTTGTGGAGAGGTGTATGCCGCGTGGTTGTGGAGAGGTGTATGCCGTGTGGTTGTAGAGAGGTGTATGCCGCGTGGTGTGGTTGTGGAGCGGTGTATGCCGCGTGGTTGTAGAGAGGTGTATGCCGTGTGGTTGTAGAGAGGTGTATGCCGTGTGGTGTGGTTGTAGAGAGGTGTATGCCGCGTGGTTGTAGAGAGGTGTATGCCGTGTGGTGTGGTTGTAGAGAGGTGTATACCGCGTGGTGTGGTTGTAGAGAGGTGTATACCGCGTGGTGTGGTTGTAGAGTGGTGTATGCTGCGTGGTGTGGTTGTGGAGAGGTGTATACCAGCGTGGTGTGGTGTCTATGTAACAGCGGCTGTGTAGGGCGGTGTCAGAGAGATGGAGAGGCCTTGCTGTGTACACGCTGTCTGGTCAGTTTACTCAGGTAGTGGAGTCACAGCTGATTGGATATCACACAATCATGTGTTGGGCTACATCCAGACTGTCATACCTTTATACCCATCCCTGTAATATTTAGCCCTAACATTATATATGTATATATATATATATACACAGTATCCACTAGTACGGACACTAGACTGTGTTGTGGAGGTATTAATCAGGGGGAACAGAGTGCGTCTCATGGCAACAGAAGTGCAACGTTGTTTGGCCAACAGCCACTCGTAAGCTTACAATGAAAAGAAAGCTACTACTGTTTTGCTTTAAGATAAACTTGCAACCGGAGAATAACTACAAGGTGAGGTTTGTTGTGTGAACCTGCAGTAGGGCTGATGGACAGGAGGTGTGAACCTGCAGTGGGGCTGATGGATGTGAACCTGCAGTAGGGCTGATGGACAGGAGGTTTGAACCTGCAGTAGGGCTGATGGACAGGAGGTTTGAACCTGCAGTGGGGCTGATGGATGTGAACCTGCAGTAGGGCTGATGGACAGGAGGTTTGAACCTGCAGTGGGGCTGATGGATGTGAACCTGCAGTAGGGCTGATGGACAGGAGGTTTGAACCTGCAGTGGGGCTGATGGATGGGAGGTTTGAACCTGCAGTAGGGCTGATGGATGTGAACCTGCAGTGGGGCTGATGGATGTGAACCTGCAGTGGGGCTGATGGATGTGAACCTGCAGTAGGGCTGATGGATGGGAGGTGTGAACCTGCAGTGGGGCTGATGGATGGGAGGTTTGAACCTGCAGTGGGGCTGATGGATGTGAACCTGCAGTAGGGCTGATGGACGGGAGGTTTGAACCTGCAGTGGGGCTGATGGACAGGAGGTTTGAACCTGCAGTAGGGCTGATGGATGTGAACCTGCAGTAGGGCTGATGGACGGGAGGTTTGAACCTGCAGTGGGGCTGATGGACGGGAGGTTTGAACCTGCAGTAGGGCTGATGGACGGGAGGTGTGAACCTGCCGTGGGGCTGATGGATGTGAACCTGCAGTAGGGCTGATGGACGGGAGGTGTGAACCTGCCGTGGGGCTGATGGATGGGAGGTTTGAACCTGCAGTGGGGCTGATGGATGTGAACCTGCAGTAGGGCTGATAGATGTGAACCTGCAGTAGGGCTGATAGATAGGAGTGAATGTAAAGGATTCTACTGTAGACAGGGAATCACCTGCTTCAGCTGCCTTTGTCAGGGAGGTGAGGGGGTATGACTGTTCACCTGCAGTGTGTGTGTGAGTAAAGGGGAGAGATCAGGGCTGTGCTTGTCCTCCCAGTGTCACTATATCAGATCACTTTCTCCCACCATCACCCCCTGTGTGATCGGCATGTATAAAATGAGGATGTGTGATAGCTAGCTACAGACACTCAGGCTATAAAACAGGGCGGGTTATTACTGATGAAACCCTTCCCTTAACAAACCGCATCTTCATCATCATCATCATCACCATGGCAGCCCATACATTATCACCGCTCCGTTCACCACAACCAATCAGCATGCGGCTATGTAGACGCCAAGCAAACAATACCCAGCAGACTAGGGAAGGGGAGGGAGGAGAAGGATGAGGGAGGAAGAGATGGATGAGGGAGGTGGAGAGGGATGAGGGAGGTGGAGAGGGATGAGGGAGGAAGAGATGGATGAGGGAGGTGGAGAGGGATGAGGGAGGTGGAGAGGGATGAGGGAGGTGGAGATGAATGAGGGAGGTGGAGAGGGATGAGGGAGGTAGAGATGGAGGAAGGTTGGGGGATACCTAGTCAGTTGTCCAACAATGTATTCGACTGAACTTTGTCTTCCGCATTTAACCCAACCCCTCTGAATCAGAGGAATGAGAGGATGAGGGAAGGAGAGAAGTAGAGAGGGATGAGAGAATGAGGGAAGGAGAGGATAGAGAGGATGAGGGAGAATACTAAGAGAACACTTCACGTGGTGACTGACACAAAGACGGTTTACCTCCTACAGCTGGACTTCTATTGTCAGCACAAGGTGCACCTGTGTAATAATGCTATTTAATCAGCTTCTTGATAGAGGAGAGGAGGGGCTTGCTAGAGGGGAGGTGGGGCTGGCTAGAGGGGAGGAGGGGCTGGCTAGAGGGGAGGAGGGGCTGGCTAGAGGGGAGGAGGGGCTGCAGTCCTATGGTGCTGGAACAGTGGTATTCAAACATAAGCGGTGACCTCATCACACATTTAACGGCACAAACTTTAAAAAAATGTACATTTAAGTTTTTACATATTTTTTTTTACCGTAAATTAATTTAATCTCTTAAAGTTAGAAAAACACCTACTCATTTTTTTTACTATTTTTTAAAACTATTTTTACATTGTAGAATAATAGTTTAGACATCAAAACTATGAAATAACACATATGGAATTATGTAGTACCAGCCTCAGAAATTGCAGCCCAAATAAATGCTTCACAGAGTTCAAGTAACAGACTCATCTCAACATCAACTGTTCAGAGGAGACTGCGTGAATCAGGCCTTCATGGTCCAATTGCTGCAAATAAACCACTACTAAAGGACACCAAGAAGAAGAACAGACTTGCTTGGGGCAAGAAACAAGAGCAATGGACATTAGACCGGTGGAAATCTGTTCTTTGGTCTGAGTCCAAATGTGAGATTTTTTGGTTCTAACCGCCGGGTCTTTGTGAGACGCATGGAGGTGATGGTGTTTTGCTGGTGACACTGTCTGTAATGTATTTACAATTCAAGGCACAGTTAGCTAGCATGGCTACCACCACATTCTGCAGCGATACGCCATCCAATCTGGTTTGGGCTTAGTGGGACTATCGTTTGTTTTTCAACAGGACAATGACCCAACACACCTCCAGGCTGTGTATTGGCTATTTGACCAAGAAGGAGAGTGATGGAGTGCTGCATCAGATGACCTGGCCTCCACAGTCACCTGACCTCAACCCAGTTGAGATGGTTTGGGATGAGTTGGACTGCAGAGTGAAGGAAAAGCAGCCAACAATTGCTCAGCACACGTGGAAAACTATTCCAGGTGAAGCTGGTTGAGAGAATGCCAAGAGTGCGCAAAGCTGTCATCAAGGCAAAGGGTGGCTACTTTGAAGAATCTAAAATATATTTTGATTTGTTTAACACTTTTTTGGTTGCTACATGATTCCATAAGTGTTATTTCACAGTTTTGATGTCTTCACTATTATTCTACAATGTAACAAATAGTACAAATAAAGAAACCCTTGAATCAGAGTAGGTGTTTCCAAACTTTCGACTAGTACTGTATATACTCAAGAAAAATAATTTTTAAATTATCTTTCTCAAAAATGTTTGTATATTGTCCCATACAATAATCTGTACTCAATGTTTTGTTCCTCAAAAAATAAACTTGTTTTTTTGGCGACAACACTGCAGTTCCCCCTCAACCCCATTTGGGTATGAGACCCCAGAGGAGAGGAGAGAGCTGGAGGAGAGGAGAGAGCTGGAGGAGAGGAGAGAGCTGGAGGAGAGGAGAGAGCTGGAGGAGAGGAGAGAGCTAGAGGAGAGGAGAGAGCTAGAGGAGAGGAGAGAGCTAGAGGAGAGAGCTGGAGGAGAGGAGAGAGCTAGAGGAGAGGAGAGAGCTGGAGGAGAGGAGAGAGCTGGAGGAGAGGAGAGAGCTGAGGAGAGGAGAGAGCTGGAGGAGAGGAGAGAGCTGGAGGAGAGGAGAGAGCTGGAGGAGAGGAGAGAGCTGGAGGAGAGGAGAGAGCTGGAGGAGAGAGCTGGAGAGAGCTGGAGGAGAGAGCTGGAGGAGAGGAGAGAGCTGGAGGAGAGGAGAGAGCTAGAGGAGAGGAGAGAGCTGGAGGAGAGGAGAGAGAGAAAACTGACAACATGTCAGAGTGACAGACATTATGGAGCTGGGCGACTATTTCAGACTAGGGTGTTTGTGTGTGTGTATGTGTGTGTGTGCGGTGTGGTGTGTATGTGTGTGTGTGTGTGTTTGTCTTGCCATGCAGCAGCTAACCCCTGACCCAATGCTGTATCATAATTGCAACACAAATGTCTGCCCAGGGGAGAAAGAAAGAAAAATGAGTCCCGAGTCCCAAATGGCACTGTATTCCCTGTATAGTTCACTACTTTTGACCAGGGCCCATAGGGCTTCCCATAGGGCTCTGGTCAAAAGTAGTGCACTATTTAGGGAATAGGGTGAATTTTGGTGTTTTTTGAACGCATGTAGACTGTCGTTTGTTTCTGTCCAACATAATCACTATCTACATTCTCCCTCAGTCACTGCAGTCTCACACTGCCTCTGATCTCTGTCCCTTATTCAGACAGCAGCTTTAAAACCAGACCTAAAGGTCACAGCCACACAGATATAACTGAGCTGCTCATCAAAGCTTTAAATCCCCTTTATTTTTCCTCCAGTCGTCCTCCCCTCCCTCCAGTCGTCCTCCCCTCCCTCCAGTCATCCTCCCCTCCCTCCAGTCATCCAGTCATCATCCCATCCCTCCAGTCATCCTCTCATCCTTCCAGTCGTCCTCCCCTCCCTCCAGTCATCCTCCCCTCCCTCCAGTCATCCTCCCCTCCCTCCAGTCATCCTCCCCTCCCTCCAGTCATCCAGTCATCATCCCATCCCTCCAGTCATCCAGTCATCATCCCATCCCTCCAGTCGTCCTCTCATCCTTCCAGTCATCCTCATCCTCCAGTCATCCTCTCATCCCTCCAGTCATCCTCCCATCCCTCCAGTCATCCTCCCCTCCCTCCAGTCATCCCTCCAGTCATCCTCCCCTCCCTCCAGTCATCCTCCCCTCCCTCAGTCATCCTCCCCTCCCTCCAGTCATCCTCCCTCCCTCCAGTCATCCTCCCCTCCCTCCAGTCATCCTCCCCTCCCTCCAGTCATCCTCTCATCCTTCCAGTCATCCTCTCATCCCTCCAGTCATCCTCCCCTCCCTCCAGTCATCCCTCCAGTCATCCTCCCCTCCCTCCAGTCATCCTCCCCTCCCTCCAGTCATCCTCCCCTCCCTCCCATCCCTCCAGTCATCCTTCCCTCCCTCCAGTCATCCAGTCGTCCTCCCATCCCTCCAGTCATCCTCCCATCCCTCCAGTCATCCTCCCTCCCTCCAGTCATCCTCCCCTCCCTCCAGTCATCCTCCCCTCCCTCCAGTCATCCTCCCATCCATCCAGTCATCCTCCTCCTCCAGTCATCCTCCCCTCCCTCCAGTCATCCTCCCCTCCCTCCAGTCATCCTCCCATCCCTCCAGTCATCCTCCCCCAGTCATCCTCCCCTCCCTCCAGTCATCCTCCAGTCATCCTCCCCTCCTCCAGTCATCCTCCCCTCCCTCCAGTCATCCTCTCATCCATCCAGTCATCCTCCCCTCCCTCCAGTCATCCTCCCCTCCCTCCAGTCATCCTCCCCTCCCTCCAGTCATCCTCCCATCCCTCCAGTCATCCTCCCCTCCCTCCAGTCATCCTCCCCTCCCTCCAGTCATCCTCTCATCCATCCAGTCATCCTCCCTCCCTCCAGTCATCCTCCCATCCCTCCAGTCATCCTCCCTCCCTCCAGTCATCCCTCCAGTCATCCATCCAGTCATCCTCCCCTCCCTCCAGTCATCCTCCCCTCCCTCCCCAGTCATCCTCCCATCCCTCCAGTCATCCTCCCCTCCCTCCAGTCATCCTCCCCTCCCTCCAGTCATCCCTCCCCTCCCTCCAGTCATCCTCCCCTCCCTCCAGTCATCCTCCCCCCTCCAGTCATCCTCCCCTCCCTCCAGTCATCCTCCAGTCATCCTCCCCTCCAGTCATCCTCCCCTCCCTCCAGTCATCCTCCCTCCCTCCAGTCATCCAGTCATCATCCCATCCCTCCAGTCATCCTCTCATCCTTCCAGTCATCCTCCCCTCCCTCCAGTCATCCTCCCCTCCCTCCAGTCATCCTCCCCTCCTCCAGTCATCCTCCCCTCCCTCCAGTCATCCAGTCATCATCCCATCCCTCCAGTCATCCAGTCATCATCCCATCCCTCCAGTCGTCCTCTCATCCTTCCAGTCATCCTCTCATCCCTCCAGTCATCCTCCCCTCCCTCCAGTCATCCTCCCCTCCCTCCAGTCATCCCTCCAGTCATCCTCCCCTCCCTCAGTCATCCTCCCCTCCCTCCAGTCATCCTCCCCTCCCTCCAGTCATCCTCCCCTCCCTCCAGTCATCCTCCCCTCCCTCCAGTCATCCTCCCCTCCCTCCAGTCATCCTCCCATCCCTCAGTCATCCTCTCATCCTTCCAGTCATCCTCTCATCCCTCCAGTCATCCTCCCCTCCCTCCAGTCATCCCTCAGTCATCCTCCCCTCCCTCCAGTCATCCTCCCCTCCCTCCAGTCATCCTCCCCTCCCTCCCATCCCTCAGTCATCCTTCCCTCCCTCCAGTCATCCAGTCGTCCTCCCATCCCTCCAGTCATCCTCCCATCCCTCCAGTCATCCTCCCCTCCATCCAGTCATCCTCCCCTCCCTCCAGTCATCCTCCCCTCCATCCAGTCATCCTCCCATCCATCCAGTCATCCTCCCCTCCCTCCAGTCATCCTCCCTCCCTCCAGTCATCCTCCCATCCCTCCAGTCATCCTCCCCTCCCTCCAGTCATCCTCCCATCCCTCCCATCCATCCAGTCATCCTCCCCTCCCTCCAGTCATCCTCCCATCCATCCAGTCATCCTCCCATCCATCCAGTCATCCTCCCCTCCCTCCAGTCATCCTCCCATCCCCCATCCATCCAGTCATCCTCCCCTCCCTCCAGTCATCCTCCCATCCATCCAGTCATCCTCCCATCCCTCCCGTCATCCTCCCATCCATCCAGTCATCCTCCCATCCCTCCAGTCATCCTCCCCTCCATCCAGTCATCCTCCCATCCCTCCAGTCATCCTCCCCTCCCTCCAGTCATCCTCCCCTCCCTCCAGTCATGCTCCCCTCCCTCCAGTCATCCTCCCCTCCATCCAGTCATCCTCCCCTCCAGTCATCCTCTCATCCCTCCAGTCATCCTCCCCTCCCTCCAGTCATTCTCCCCTCCCTCAGTCATCCTCCCCTCCCTCCAGTCATCCTCCCCTCCCTCCAGTCATCCTCCCCTCCCTCCAGTCATCCTCTCATCCCTCCAGTCATCCTCCCATCCCTCCAGTCATCCCCCCTCCAGTCATCCATCCAGTCATCCTCCCCTCCCTCCAGTCATCCTCCCCTCCCTCCAGTCATCCTCCCATCCCTCCAGTCATCCTCCCCTCCCTCCAGTCATCCCTCCAGTCATCCTCCCCTCCCTCCAGTCATCCCTCCAGTCATCCTCCCCTCCCTCCAGTCATCCTCCCCTCCCTCCAGTCATCCTCCCCTCCCTCCAGTCATCCTCTCATCCCTCCAGTCATCATCCCATCCCTCCAGTCATCATCCCATCCCTCCAGTCATCATCCCATCCCTCCAGTCATCATCTCATCCCTCCCATCCCTCCAGTCATCCTCCCATCCCTCCAGTCATCCTCTCATCCCTCCAGTCATCATCCCATCCCTCCAGTCATCCTCTCATCCCTCCCATCCCTCCAGTCATTCTCTCATCCATTCAGTCATCCTCTCATCCATTCAGTCATCCCTCCCACCCCTCCAGTCATCACTCCCACCCTCTCATCCATCCAGTCATCCATCCAGTCATCCTCTCATCCATCCAGTCATCCTCTCATCCATCCTCTCATCCCGCAGACCTGTTTTGCTTGTTGCCACACTGATTATTGAGCTGGTCATAGATGGACCCCCCCACCCCTCTCTTAACCTCTGCAGTACAGGGGAGGAAATTGCATCGGTCCTCAACCAAACAACCTCATCAATATCACACACACACTGTTTAGGCTGTAAAGTCATCACTGGGGTACTTTATCTAATGGCCTGTGAATCCAATTACCTGTTGAAGAGCTGAATGCTGCCATAAATATCTTCTCTCTCACACCACACAAGACAGTACGTGGACCCAGCCCCTAGCACAGGGACCCAGCCCCTAGCACGGGGGCCCAGCCCCTAGCACGGGACCCAGCCCCTAGCACGTGGACCCAGCCCCTAGCACGGGGACCCAGCCCCTAGCACGGGGACCCAGCCCCTAGCACGGGGACCCAGCCCCTAGCACGGGTACCCAGCCCCTAGCACGGGGACCCAGCCCCTAGCACGGGGACCCAGCCCCTAGCACGGGGACCCAGCCCCTAGCACGGGGACCCAGCACGGGGACCCAGCCCCTAGCACGGGGACCCAGCCACTAGCACGGGGACTCAGCCACTAGCACGGGAACCCAGCCACTAGCACAGGGACCCAGCCCCTAGCACAGGGACTCAGCCCCTCCTCCAGCCCTAACCTCCATTAGAACCAGCCTACTCCAGCCCTAACCTCCATTAGAACCAGCCTACTCCAGCCCTAACCTCCATTAGAACCAGCCTACTCCTGACAAAAACCTCCATTAGAACCAGCCTATTCCTGACAAAAACCTCCATTAGAACCAGCCTACTCCTGACAGAAACCTCAATTAGAACCAGCCTACTGATGACAGAAACCTCCAGTAGAACCAGCCTACTCCTGACAGAAACCTCCATTAGAACCAGCCTACTCCTTACTGAAACCTCCATTAGAACCAGCCTACTCCTGACAAAAACCTCCATTAGAACCAGTCTACTCCTGACAGAAACCTCCATTAGAACCAGCCTACTCCTTACTGAAACCTCCATTAGAACCAGCCTACTCCTGACTAAAACCTCCATTAGAACCAGCCTACTCCTGACAGAAATCTCCATTAGAACCAGCCTACTCCTGACTAAAACCTCCATTAGAACCAGCCTACTCCTGACTAAAACCTCCAGTAGAACCAGCCTACTCCTGACTAAAACCTCCGTTAGAACCAGCCTACTCCTGACAGAAACCTCCGTTAGAACCAGCCTACTGATGACAGAAACATCCAGTAGAACCAGCCTACTCCTGACTAAAACCTCCATTAGAACCAGCCTACTCCTGACTAAAACCTCCATTAGAACCAGCCTACTGATGACAGAAAGCTCCATTAGAACCAGCCTACTCCTGACAAAAAAGTCCATTAGAACCAGCCTACTGATGACAGAAACCTCCAGTAGAACCAGCCTACTCCTGACAAAAACCTCCATTAGAACCAGCCTACTGATGACAGAAACCTCCGTTAGAACCAGCCTACTCCTGACAGAAATCTCCATTAGAACCAGCCTACTCCTGACTAAAACCTCCATTAGAACCAGCCTACTCCTGACTAAAACCTCCAGTAGAACCAGCCTACTCCTGACTAAAACCTCCGTTAGAACCAGCCTACTCCTGACAGAAACCTCCGTTAGAACCAGCCTACTGATGACAGAAACATCCAGTAGAACCAGCCTACTCCTGACTAAAACCTCCATTAGAACCAGCCTACTCCTGACTAAAACCTCCATTAGAACCAGCCTACTGATGACAGAAAGCTCCATTAGAACCAGCCTACTCCTGACAAAAAAGTCCATTAGAACCAGCCTACTGATGACAGAAACCTCCAGTAGAACCAGCCTACTCCTGACAAAAACCTCCATTAGAACCAGCCTACTGATGACAGAAACCTCCGTTAGAACCAGCCTACTCCTGACTAAAACCTCCATTAGAACCAGCATACCCCTGACAGAAACCTCCATTACTCTACTGACTAAAACCTCCATTAGAACCAGCCTACTCTGACTAAAACCTCCAGTCCAGAACCAGCCTACTCCTGACTAAAACCTCCATTAGAACCAGCCTACTGATGACAGAAAGCTCCATTAGAACCAGCCAACTCCTGACAGAAACCTCCGTTAGAACCAGCCTACTCCTGACTAAAACCTCCATTAGAACCAGCCTACTCCTGACAGAAACCTCCATTAGAACCAGCCTACTCCTGACAAAAACCTCCATTAGAACCAGCCTACTCCTGACAGAAACCTCCAGTAGAACCAGCCTACTCCTGACTAAAACCTCCATTAGAACCAGCCTACTCCTGACTAAAACCTCCATTAGAACCAGCCTACTCCTGACAGAAACCTCCATTAGAACCAGCTTACTCCTGACAGAAACCTCCAGTAGAACCAGCCTACTGATGACAGAAACATCCAGTAGAACCAGCCTACTCCTGACAGAAACCTCAATTAGAACCAGCCTACTCCTGACAGAAACCTCCAGTAGAACCAGCCTACTCCTGACTGAAACCTCCATTAGAACCAGCCTACTCCTGACAAAAACCTCCATTAGAACCAGCCTACTCCTGACTAAAACCTCCATTAGAACCAGCCTACTCCTGACTAAAACCTCCATTAGAACCAGCCTACTCCTGACAGAAACCTCCATTAGAACCAGCCTACTCCTGACAGAAACCTCCATTAGAACCAGCCTACTCCTGACAGAAACCTCCATTAGAACCAGCCTACTCCTGACTAAAACCTCCATTAGAACCAGCCTACTCCTGACTAAAACCTCCAGTAGAACCGGCCTACTCCTGACAGAAACCTCCATTAGAACCAGCCTACTCCTGACAGAAACCTCCATTAGAACCAGCCTACTCCTGACTAAAACCTCCATTAGAACCAGCCTACTCCTGACTAAAACCTCCATTAGAACCAGCCTACTCCTGACAGAAACCTCCATTAGAACCAGCCTACTCCTGACAGAAACCTCCAGTAGAACCAGCCTACTCCTTACAGAAACCTCCATTAGAACCAGCCTACTCCTGACAGAAACCTCCAGTAGAACCAGCCTACTCCTGACAGAAACCTCCAGTAGAACCAGCCTACTCCTTACTGAAACCTCCATTAGAACCAGCCTACTCCTGACAGAAACCTCCAGTAGAACCAGCCTACTCCTGACAGAAACCTCCAGTAGAACCAGCCTATTCCTGACAGAAACCTCCAGTAGAACCAGCCTACTCCTGACAGAAACCTCCAGTAGAACCAGCCTATTCCTGACAGAAACCTCCATTAGAACCAGCCTACTCCTGACAGAAACCTCCATTAGAACCAGCCTACTCCGGGAAGGCAACATGCATTTCAGGAAAGGTTTCCGGCTACGCCATACAGAAGCTATATGGCAAGACATTGTGTTGACTATCTATATTTCATGAGATGAACGCACTTAAACTAGAGGCAACGGGGAGGTTGGTGGGGGGGTCTCAGAGCGTGGCTGCTGATATATACACAGCCCTGAGACATCGTCTGTCTGCTGAGAGACAGACACACACAAGAGGATAAAGAGGGAGAGAGAGAGGGGATTTGAGCAGCAGGGTTTAGCAGTCAAGACAAAACAGCATGAAATCAATCCCCGGCAATATCTTGCCCACCAGGCTACTGCACACCCTCACAAACACTTCCTTTACTCACATCTATTATCTCTCTCCTCTCATCCATCTGCCTCTATGCCTTGTTTCCTGCTCTCTCTTTTAGGCATGCCTCACTTTCTAGCTCTTCTGCCCCCTCCCCCTTCCTGAGTGACGTTGAGCTCGTCACCACCTCCCCATCCCTCCGTGGACAAACTCATTTGCCCATATTGGCCACCTCAGTCTCTGTCCTTCACTCATTCCCCCTCTTTCCCTCATCCCCCCTGCCTCTCATTCCCTCCCCTCCCTCTCATTCCCTCCCCTCCCCTCCCTCCCTCTGATTCCCTCCCCTCCCTCCTCTTAACCCCCTCTCATTCCCTCCCCTCCCTCCCTCTCATTGCCTCCCCTCCCTCCCCTCCCTCCCTCTTAACCCCCTCTCATTCCCTCCCCTCCCTCTCATTGCCTCCCCTCCCTGCCTCCCCTCCCTCCCTCCCCTCTCATTCCCTCCCCTCTCATTCCCTCCCCTCCTCTCATTCCCTCCCCTCTCTCCCCCTCAACAGACCACAGAATCTTTTGCCTTTATGATCTCAGACGTTCACGTGTCTTTTTGCCAACTCCAGGTGTGCTTTCATGTGCCTTTTTCTTAGGGGTGGCTTCTGGTCTGGCCACCCTCCCATAAAGCCCTCTGCCTGCCCCCCCATGGAGTGATTACAGTGTAGAGGCAACTCTGGGATGCTGGCCTTCTAGGCAGAGCTGCAAAGAAAAAGCCATATCTCAGACTGGCCAATAAAAAGAAAAGATGGGCAAAAGAACACAGACACTGGCCAGATGAACTCTGCCTAGAAGGCCAACATCCTGGAGTCGCCTCTTCACTGTTGATGTTGAGACTGGTGTTTTGCGGGTACTATTTAATGAAGCTGCCAGTTGTTGACTTGTGAAGCGTCTGTTTCTCAAACTAGACACTCTAATGTACTTGTCCTCTTGCTCAGTTGTGCACCGGGGCCTCCCACTCCTCTTTCTATTCTGGTTAGAGCCAAATCGCGCTGTTCTGTGAAGGGAGTAGTACACAGCGTTGTACGAGATCTTCAGTTTCTTGGCAATTACTCGCATGGAATAACCTTAATTTATCAGAACAAGAATAGACTGACGAGTTTCAGAAGTACATTTTTTCTTGTAATTTTGAGCTTATAATCAAACCCACAAATGCTGATGCTCCAGATACTCAACTTCACTTCAACTTCTAAAGAAGACCAGTTTTATTGCTTCTTTAATCAGGACAACAGTTTTCAGCTGTGCTAACATAATTGCAAAATGGTTTTCTAATGAATCAATTAGCCTTTTAAAATGATAAACTTGGATTAGCTAACACAACGTGCCATTGGAACACAGCTGGTTCCTGATAATGGCCCTCTGTACTTGGATTAGCTAACACAACGTGCCATTTTTTTATCATCCGTTTCCAGCTACAATAGTCATTTAAAACATTAATGTCTACACTGCATTTCTGATCAATTTGATGTTATTTTAATAGACAAAAAACAAGGACATTTCTAAGTGACCCTTAGTAGTATATTTATATATGTGTATATATATGTATATATATATATTTATTACAAAGACAGCATGGAGGATTTAAACAGTTCTGTTATTTTCTTGACTGTCTCCATCCACAACCATTGGTTACATGGTTATAAGGTAATCATCCCAGCTCTACACACAACACACCACTCAGAAGGACATTTAATTAGACCCCGTCGTCGTGTGCAATACAATTATCTGGAAGGACTACCCGGCTGCTACCCAACAAGCTTAAAGGGATGAGGTGGTCTGATAATATAACGAGACTATTATTCAAACACTGTTAAAGGGATGAGGTGGTCTGATAATATAACTAGACTATTATTCAAACACTGTTAAAGGGATGAGGTGGTCTGATAATATAACTAGACTATTATTCAAACAGTGTTAAAGGGATGAGGTGGTCTGATAATATAACTAGACTATTATTCAAACACTGTTAAAGGGATGAGGTGGTCTGATAATATAACGAGACTATTATTCAAACACTGTTAAAGGGATGAGGTGGTCTGATAATATAACTAGACTATTACTCAAACACTGTTAGAGGTGGTCTGATAATATAACTAGACTATTATTCAAACACTGTTAGAGGTGGTCTGATAATATAACTAGACTATTATTCAAACACTGTTAAAGGGATGAGGTGGTCTGATAATATAACTAGACTATTATTCAAACACTGTTAAAGGGATGAGGTGGTCTGATAATATAACTAGACTATTATTCAAACACTGTTAAAGGGATGAGGTGGTCTGATAATATAACTAGACTATTATTCAAACAGTGTTAAAGGGATGAGGTGGTCTGATAATATAACTAGACTATTATTCAAACACTGTTAAAGGGATGAGGTGGTCTGATAATATAACTAGACTATTATTCAAACACTGTTAAAGGGATGAGGTGGTCTGATAATATAACGAGACTATTATTCAAACACTGTTAGAGGTGGTCTGATAATATAACTAGACTATTATTCAAACAGTGTTAAAGGGATGAGGTGGTCTGATAATATAACTAGACTATTACTCAAACACTGTTAAAGGGATGAGGTGGTCTGATAATATAACAAGACTATTATTCAAAAGCTGTTAAAGGGATGAGGTGGTCTGATAATATAACTAGACTATTATTCAAACACTGTTAAAGGGATGAGGTGTTTATTTTACTTTTAATATATTATACTAGCCCATTACACCAACAGTGAAGAGAACGGTTATATTATAATTATTTCCCTTAAAGTGTGCACCCACCCACCCACACCACACACCCACCCACACCACACACACACCCACCCACACCACACACACACACACCACACACACACACACCACACACCCACACACACACACAGGGAGGCTGACTGTAGACCGTATACATCACTCCAGCTGAAGAGCGACGGTGAAACAATGGGATCTGTGTCTGTCAAGCTGGGACACAGATGGCACCAATATAATGTGAATACCGCCCCTTGGCTATTCTCCTGCTGTCAAACACACCATCGCCCTACGATCCTATTGAAACACATCATCTTCCTACGATTCTATTGAAACACACGATCGCCCTACGATTCTATTGAAACACACCCTCGTCCTACGATCCTATTGAAACACACCATCGTCCTACGATCCCATTGAAACACACCATCGTCCTACGATCCTATTGAAACCCACCATCGTCCTACGATCCTATTGAAACACACCCTCGTCCTACGATCCTATTGAAACACACCCTCGTCCTACGATCCTATTGAAACACACGATCGCCCTACGATTCTATTGAAACACACCCTCGTCCTACGATCCTATTGAAACACACCCTCGTCCTACGATTCTATTGAAACATACCCTCGTCCTACGATCCTATTGAAACACACCATCGCCCTACGATCCTATTGAAACACACCATCGTCCTACGATTCTATTGAAACACACCCTCGTCCTACGATCCTATTGAAACACACCATCGCCCTACGATCCTATTGAAACACACCATCGCCCTACGATCCTATTGAAACACACCCTCGCCCTACGATCCTATTGAAACACATCATCTTCCTACGATTCTATTGAAACACACGATCGCCCTACGATTCTATTGAAACACACCCTCGTCCTACGATCCTATTGAAACACACCATCGTCCTACGATCCCATTGAAACACACCATCGTCCTACGATCCTATTGAAACCCACCATCGTCCTACGATCCTATTGAAACACACCCTCGTCCTACGATCCTATTGAAACACACGATCGCCCTACGATTCTATTGAAACACACCCTCGTCCTACGATCCTATTGAAACACACCCTCGTCCTACGATCCTATTGAAACACACGATCGTCCTACGATTCTATTGAAACACACCCTCGTCCTACGATCCTATTGAAACACACCATCGCCCTACGATCCTATTGAAACACACCATCGTCCTACGATTCTATTGAAACACACCCTCGTCCTACGATCCTATTGAAACACACCCTCGTCCTACGATTCTATTGAAACACACCATCGCCCTACGATCCTATTGAAACACACCCTCGCCCTACGATCCTATTGAAACACACCATCGCCCTACGATTCTATTGAAACACACCATCGCCCTACAGTATATGGGACAGCCGGTTGTGATAGTCCCTCCCTCACCCTTCAAAAGGAAACCACTCAAAGTACTTAAATAAATAAAAATGTTTGATAAAAGTTGAAAAAATATGTGCATAAACATTGCACGCCAACGGAGAGGAGTTCAGGGGTTCTCTATGAGCCCTGTAGAAGGACGTCTATAGGGGCATCTCCATAGAGCACCATCAAGACCGTTAGATGGAGGGCTCTGACAGAGGACAGGATCTACTCTGAAGGTTGCATCCATGCTGAAAGCTATTGGCTGTAAGGAGTAAAAACCTCCTCTAGTCACCAGTATAAACTGATTGTGTTACTCACTGATCCATACAGAGAAGGGGGTGCTTATTGTGTGTGTGAGATTCTGAGGTCCCCTAAGTGTGTGTGTGTGATTCTGTGGTCCCCTAAGTGTGTATGTGTGTGAGATTCTGTGGTCCCCTAAGTGTGTATGTGTGTGAGATTATGTGGTCCCCTAAGTGTGTGTGTGAGATTCTGTGGTCCCCTAAGTGTGTGTGTGTGAGATTCTGTGGTCCCCTAAGTGTGTGTGTGTGAGATTCTGTGGTCCCCTAAGTGTGTATGTGTGTGTGTGTGTGTGTGTGTGTGTGATTCTGTGGTCCCCTAAGTGTGTGTGTGTGTGATTCTGTGGTCTTAGTGTGTGTGAGATTCTGAGGTCCCCTAAGTGTGTGTGTGATTCTGTGGTCTTCTCAGTGTGTGATTCTGTGGTCTTCTCAGTGTGTGTGTGTGATTCTGTGGTCTTCTCAGTGTGTGTGTGATTCTGTGGTCTTCTCAGTGTGTGAGACAGACAGAGCGAGACAGAGCGAGACAGAGAGAGACAGAGAGACAGAGCGAGACAGAGCGAGACAGAGTGAGACAGAGAGAGACAGAGAGAGACAGAGAGAGACAGAGCAAGACAGAGAGAGACAGAGAACCCTGCCTCGTCTGTCCTTGTCCTGTCAGAAGGATTTTGAGTTTAAAAAAAAACATTACATCAAAAAGGGGACAGCGTTAAATACGTTTTAAACCAGAGATATTAAAGGAGAGAAAGCGAGAGAGAGAAACGGTTGTTAACGGAGCTGATCCAGTGTTTTCACTACCGACTAATAGCCTACGTGGAATCATTTTCAATCTGACAAAGTAATTCTGCCTAGATTAAGGTGCTCTGTGTTTGACAGATAAACCCCTCAGCTTTGAATGACATCATCCCTGTGAGTGACTAAGTGTCCAGGCAGAAAGCCTTTTACTGCCGTTTCTACCATAGACTGCCTCTCTACAACGGCCATTTTGATTAACGTTCCTCAATGAGGTGTGGAATGAAGCTTGTAACCCCCCCCCCCCAGCTACACACACTTGAAATAGCACTGAAGGAGGCAGCATTTATGCCAGTCTTTATAATGACATTAGGTTATTAACCAAGTGCAGAGTCTGCTCAAGAGTCTGCTCAGCCCCCCCCCTTTCACATCACATCTACAATTTAGTCAGACGCTCTTCTCCCAGGGCGATTTACAGGAGCAATTAGGATTAAGTGCCTTGCTCGAGGGCACATCGACAGACCACATCACACACAGCAGCTGGTTCTAAACAGACATTTCCCCAAACGCACCGCGGAGGAGGAGAAGAGCCCCCCCCCCCTGTATCAGTTTGCCGGGCTGGTGCATTTTTAAAGACAGACATTACGTCCTCCTCTAGATAGCTGCCTCTCTCTGTCTGACACGGCGTCTCTGAGGGTTTAGATTGATGATTCACACGAGGCTGAGCCATGAATAAGGAAGAGAAATACAAGAACAGCAGCAGGGTTGAGATAACACACCTCTTCCGCCCTGGAGGAGTCAACTCTCAGCACTATCGAGAACACAAGCAGTAAAATACCCTTCCTGATTAGACAGACAGTAGCTTTTTTGTTTTCCCATCAGAGAGAGAGAGAGAACCAACGACCTCCTTACGGATTCACTTAATGCTGCTATGGAAACAAGAGGTGTAGACAGCAGGAATCTCTCTCTCTCTCTCTCTCTGGTATGGGAGGATGAAGGGATAGAATCAAAATGGAGGTGTGTGTGGGGGGCTAGTGATTATATCCCCAGTTGGAGAGGGGCTGGCTGCCTCTGGTCAGGAGAAGGGGGTCAGGAGAGATGAGGGGATTGACCATAGCATTTTCATTTGGCTCCTAAAAGCTCAATCAATAACAGCTTCTTGACACAGCTAAATTATTCAATGTAAAACTACTCTACTATCTTTATATAGCCTCTCGTCCTCTCCCCTCCTACCATTTCATTAGGTTTACCTTCCTAGCTACTATCTTTATATAGCCTCTCGTCCCCTCCTACCATTTCATTAGGTTTACCTTCCTAGCTACTATCTTTATATAGCCTCTCGTCCCCTCCTACCATTTCATTAGGTTTACCTTCCTAGCTACTATCTTTATATAGCCTCTCGTCCCCTCCTACCGTTTCATTAGGTTTACCTTCCTAGCTACTATCTTTATATAGCCTCTCGTCCCCTCCTACCATTTCATTAGGTTTACCTTCCTAGCTACTATCTTTATATAGCCTCTCGTCCCCTCCTACCATTTCATTAGGTTTACCTTCCTAGCTACTATCTTTATATAGCCTCTCGTCCCCTCCTACCATTTCATTAGGTTTACCTTCCTAGCTACTATCTTTATATAGCCTCTCGTCCCCTCCTACCATTTCATTAGGTTTACCTTCCTAGCTACTATCTTTATATAGCCTCTCGTCCCCTCCTACCATTTCATTAGGTTTACCTTCCTAGCTACTATCTTTATATAGCCTCTCGTCCCCTCCTACCATTTCATTAGGTTTACCTTCCTAGCTACTATCTTTATATAGCCTCTCGTCCCCTCCTACCATTTCATTAGGTTTACCTTCCTAGCTACTATCTTTATATAGCCTCTCGTCCCCTCCTACCATTTCATTAGGTTTACCTTCCTAGCTACTATCTTTATAAACCGTTCTCTCCCTCTCTCTCTACCGTTTCATTAGGTTTACCTTCCTAGCTACTATCTTTATAAACCGTTCTCTCCCTCTCTCTCTACCGTTTCATTAGGTTTACCTTCCTAGCTACTATCTTTATAAACCGTTCTCTCCCTCTCTCTCTACCGTTTCATTAGGTTTACCTTCCTAGCTCCTATCTTTATAAACCGTTCTCTCTCTCTCTCTCTCTACCGTTTCATTAGGTTTACCTTCCTAGCTACTATCTTTATAAACCGTTCTCTCTCTCTCTCTCTACCGTTTCATTAGGTTTACCTTCCTAGCTACTATCTTTATAAACCGTTCTCTCTCTCTCTCTCCCCTACCGTTTCATTAGGTTTACCTTCCTAGCTACTATCTTTATAAACCGTTCTCTCTCTCTCTCTCTACCGTTTCATTAGGTTTACCTTCCTAGCTACTATCTTTATAAACCGTTCTCTCTCTCTCTCCCCTACCGTTTTATTAGGTTTACCTTCCTAGCTACTATCTTTATAAACCGTTCTCTCTCTCTCTCTCTACCGTTTCATTAGGTTTACCTTCCTAGCTACTATCTTTGTAAACCGTTCTCTCTCTCTCTCTACCGTTTCATTAGGTTTACCTTCCTAGCTACTATCTTTGTAAACCGTTCTCTCTCTCTCTCTCTCTCTCTCTCTACCGTTTCATTAGGTTTACCTTCCTAGCTACTATCTTTATAAACCGTTCTCTCTCTCTCTCTCTACCGTTTCATTAGGTTTACCTTCCTAGCTACTATCTTTATAAACCGTTCTCTCTCTCTCTCTCTCTACCGTTTCATTAGGTTTACCTTCCTAGCTACTATCTTTGTAAACCGTTCTCTCTCTCTCTCTCTCTCTCTCTCCCTACCGTTTCATTAGGTTTACCTTCCTAGCTACTATCTTTGTAAACCGTTCTCTCTCTCTCTCTCTCTACCGTTTCATTAGGTTTACCTTCCTAGCTACTATCTTTGTAAACCGTTCTCTCTCTCTCTCTCTCTACCGTTTCATTAGGTTTACCTTCCTAGCTACTATCTTTGTAAACCGTTCTCTCTCTCTCTCTCTCTCTCTCTCTACCGTTTCATTAGGTTTACCTTCCTAGCTACTATCTTTATAAACCGTTCTCTCTCTCTCTCCCCTACCGTTTCATTAGGTTTACCTTCCTAGCTACTATCTTTATAAACCGTTCTCTCTCTCTACTATCTTTATAAACCGTTCTCTCTCTCTCCCTACCGTTCATTAGGTTTACCTTCCTAGCTACTATCTTTATAAACCGTTCTCTCTCTCTCCCCTACCGTTTCATTAGGTTTACCTTCCTAGCTACTATCTTTATAAACCGTTCTCTCTCTCTCTCTCTCTCTCTACCGTTTCATTAGGTTTACCTTCCTAGCTACTATCTTTATAAACCGTTCTCTCTCTCTCTCTCTACCGTTTCATTAGGTTTACCTTCCTAGCTACTATCTTTATAAACCGTTCTCTCTCTCTCTCTCTCTACCGTTTCATTAGGTTTACCTTCCTAGCTACTATCTTTATAAACCGTTCTCTCTCTCTCCCCTACCGTTTCATTAGGTTTACCTTCCTAGCTACTATCTTTATAAACCGTTCTCTCTCTCTCTACCGTTTCATTAGGTTTACCTTCCTAGCTACTATCTTTATAAACCGTTCTCTCTCTCTCTCCGTTTCATTAGGTTTACTACCGTTTCATTAGGTTTACCTTCCTAGCTACTATCTTTATAAACCGTTCTCTCTCTCTCTCTCTACCGTTTCATTAGGTTTACCTTCCTAGCTACTATCTTTATAAACCGTTCTCTCTCTCTCTCTCCTCTCTTCTCTACTATCTTTATAAACTTCTCTCTCTATTTCAGGTTTACCTTCCTAGCTACTATCTTTGTAAACCGTTCTCTCTCTCTCTCTCTCTCTCTCTCTCTCCGTTTCATTAGGTTTACCTTCCTAGCTACTATCTTTATAAACCGTTCTCTCTCTCTCTCTCTCTACCGTTTCATTAGGTTTACCTTCCTAGCTACTATCTTTGTAAACCTCTCTCTCTCTCTCTCTCTCTCTCTCTCTCTCTCTCTCTCTCTCTCTCTCTCTCTCTCTCTCTCTCTCTCTCTCTCTCTCTCGTTTCATTAGGTTTACCTTCCTAGCTACTATCTTTGTAAACCGTTCTCTCTCTCTCTCTCTACCGTTTCATTAGGTTTACCTTCCTAGCTACTATCTTTATAAACCGTTCTCTCTCTCTCCCCTACCGTTTCATTAGGTTTACCTTCCTAGCTACTATCTTTATAAACCGTTCTCTCTCTCTCTCTACCGTTTCATTAGGTTTACCTTCCTAGCTACTATCTTTGTAAACCGTTCTCTCTCTCTCTCTCTACCGTTTCATTAGGTTTACCTTCCTAGCTACTATCTTTGTAAACCGTTCTCTCTCTCTCTCTCTCTCTCTCCCCTACCGTTTCATTAGGTTTACCTTCCTAGCTACTATCTTTGTAAACCGTTCTCTCTCTCTCTACTGTTTCATTAGGTTTACCTTCCTAGCTACTATCTTTGTAAACCGTTCTCTCTCTCTCTCTACCGTTTCATTAGGTTTACCTTCCTAGCTACTATCTTTGTAAACCGTTCTCTCTCTCTCTCTCTCTCTCTCTCTCTCCCCTACCGTTTCATTAGGTTTACCTTCCTAGCTACTATCTTTGTAAACCGTTCTCTCTCTCTCTCTCTCTACCGTTTCATTAGGTTTACCTTCCTAGCTACTATCTTTATAAACCGTTCTCTCTCTCTCTCTCTCTACCGTTTCATTAGGTTTACCTTCCTAGCTACTATCTTTATAAACCGTTCTCTCTCTCTCTCTACCGTCTCTCTCTCTCTCTCTCTCCTACCGTTTCATTAGGTTTACCTTCCTAGCTACTATCTTTGTTTCAAACCTTCCTAGTTATCTTTGTAAACCGTTCTCTCTCTCTCTCTACCGTTTCATTAGGTTTACCTTCCTAGCTACTATCTTTGTAAACCGTTCTCTCTCTCTCTCTCTCTACCGTTTCATTAGGTTTACCTTCCTAGCTACTATCTTTATAAACCGTTCTCTCTCTCTCTCTCTCTCTCTCTACCGTTTCATTAGGTTTACCTTCCTAGCTACTATCTTTATAAACCGTTCTCTCTCTCTCTCTCTCTACCGTTTCATTAGGTTTACCTTCCTAGCTACTATCTTTGTAAACCGTTCTCTCTCTCTCTCTCTCTCTCTCTCTCTCTCTCCCCTACCGTTTCATTAGGTTTACCTTCCTAGCTACTATCTTTGTAAACCGTTCTCTCTCTCTCTACCGTTTCATTAGGTTTACCTTCCTAGCTACTATCTGTGTAAACCGTTCTCTCTCTCTCTCTCTCTCTCTCCCCTACCGTTTCATTAGGTTTACCTTCCTAGCTACTATCTTTATAAACCGTTCTCTCTCTCTCTCTCTACCGTTTCATTAGGTTTACCTTCCTAGCTACTATCTTTATAAACCGTTCTCTCTCTCTCCCCTACCGTTTCATTAGGTTTACCTTCCTAGCTACTATCTTTATAAACCGTTCTCTCTCTCTCTACCGTTTCATTAGGTTTACCTTCCTAGCTACTATCTTTGTAAACCTCTCTCTCTACCGTTTCATTAGGTTTACCTTCCTAGCTACTATCTTTGTAAACCGTTCTCTCTCTCTCTCTCTCTCCCCTACCGTTTCATTAGGTTTACCTTCCTAGCTACTATCTTTGCAAACCGTTCTCTCTCTCTCTCTCTCTACCGTTTCATTAGGTTTACCTTCCTAGCTACTATCTTTGTAAACCGTTCTCTCTCTCTCTCTCTCTCTCTACCGTTTCATTAGGTTTACCTTCCTAGCTACTATCTTTGTAAACCGTTCTCTCTCTCTCTCTCTCTCTCCCCCCTACCGTTTCATTAGGTTTACCTTCCTAGCTACTATCTTTATAAACCGTTCTCTCTCTCTCCCCTACCGTTTCATTAGGTTTACCTTCCTAGCTACTATCTTTATAAACCGTTCTCTCTCTCTCTCTCCCCTACCGTTTCATTAGGTTTACCTTCCTAGCTACTATCTTTATAAACCGTTCTCTCTCTCTCTCCCCTACCGTTTTATTAGGTTTACCTTCCTAGCTACTATCTTTATAAACCGTTCTCTCTCTCTCTCCCCTACCGTTTCATTAGGTTTACCTTCCTAGCTACTATCTTTATAAACCTCTCTCTCTCTACCGTTTCATTAGGTTTACCTTCCTAGCTACTATCTTTATAAACCGTTCTCTCTCTCTCTCCCCTACCGTTTTATTAGGTTTACCTTCCTAGCTACTATCTTTATAAACCGTTCTCTCTCTCTCTCCCCTACCGTTTCATTAGGTTTACCTTCCTAGCTACTATCTTTATAAACCTCTCTCTCTCTACCGTTTCATTAGGTTTACCTTCCTAGCTACTATCTTTATAAACCTCTCTCTCTCTCCCCTACCGTTTCATTAGGTTTACCTTCCTAGCTACTATCTTTATAAACCTCTCTCTCTCTACCGTTTCATTAGGTTTACCTTCCTAGCTACTATCTTTATAAACCTCTCTCTCTCTACCGTTTCATTAGGTTTACCTTCCTAGCTACTATCTTTGTAAACCTCTCTCTCTCTACCGTTTCATTAGGTTTACCTTCCTAGCTACTATCTTTATAAACCGTTCTCTCTCTCTCTCCCCTACCGTTTCATTAGGTTTACCTTCCTAGCTACTATCTTTGTAAACCGTTCTCTCTCTCTACCGTTTCATTAGGTTTACCTTCCTAGCTACTATCTTTATAAACCGTTCTCTCTCTCTCTCCCCTACCGTTTTATTAGGTTTACCTTCCTAGCTACTATCTTTATAAACCGTTCTCTCTCTCTCTCCCCTACCGTTTCATTAGGTTTACCTTCCTAGCTACTATCTTTATAAACCTCTCTCTCTCTCCCCTACCGTTTCATTAGGTTTACCTTCCTAGCTACTATCTTTATAAACCTCTCTCTCTCTCTCTACCGTTTCATTAGGTTTACCTTCCTAGCTACTATCTTTATAAACCGTTCTCTCCCTCTCTCTCTCTCTCTCTACCGTTTCATTAGGTTTACCTTCCTAGCTACTATCTTTATAAACCGTTCTCTCCCTCTCTCTCTCTCTCTCTACCGTTTCATTAGGTTTACCTTCCTAGCCACTATCTTTATAAACCGTTCTCTCTCTCTCTCTCTCTCTCTCTCCCCCTACCGTTTCATTAGGTTTACCTTCCTAGCTACTATCGTTGTAACTCCTCGCCACATATCTGTCAAGTAATTCCCTGCGGTAGAAATCAGTTGGGTCTGCTAACTCTGTGTTCAATTCACCCCTAGTCTCTGAGGGTGTCTAAACATGTCTACTCTACGGTGCGACTGTGGTGGTTAAGGTTTTGACACATCCTCACATCACAAGCTGATACACTCCTCTGATCTCCACACACACACACACACACACACACACACAGACCCAGAGCTCAGCAGTCCTTTGCGTCGAGCCGCACAGCATTTTATCTTTAAAGAGAAGGAAAAACAAAACGCGCCATTCCCCCTCGGCTCTTTGATGTGAGAGAGAAGAAATAAGTGTAAAGGAAGTAACTGTGTTTCTGGATGTAGTAACAGTGTCGTGTGGCAAAGCCAGTCACTGTATACAGATAACGATAGTGTGTTGTTAATTATAACCCAAGTGGTCAGATAGAGTTTCCCCAATTTGCCCAGGCTAATATACAGGTTTTTACTTTTACGTAGCCGAGTGCCCACTGGCTACCTACAGCACATTCAGAAAGCATTCAGACCCCTTGACATTCCCCACATTTTGTTACATTACAGCCTTATTCTAAAATGGATTTAACTAATAGTTTGTCTCATCAATCTATACACAATACCCCATAATGACAAAGTGAAGACAGGTTTCAAGATATTTTTGCAAATTTATTACAAATAAAAATGTAAATAAGTATTCAGACCCTTTGCTATGAGACTTGAAATTGAGCTCAGGTGCATCCTGTTTCCATTGATCATCCTTGAGATGTTTCTACGACTTGATTGGACTTGATGGAACATTTCTGCTATAACAGCCTCCACTCTTCTGGGAAGGCTTTCCACTAGATGTTGGGACATTGCTGCTATAACAACCTCCACTCTTCTGGGAAGGCTTTCCACTAGATGTTGGAACATTGCTGCTATAACAGCCTCCACTCTTCTGGGAAGGCTTTCCACTAGATGTTGGGACATTGCTGCTATAACAGCCTCCACTCTTCTGGGAAGGCTTTCCACTAGATGTTGGGACATTGCTGCTATAACAGCCTCCACTCTTCTGGGAAGGCTTTCCACTAGATGTTGGAACATTGCTGCTATAACAGCCTCCACTCTTCTGGGAAGGCTTTCCACTAGATGTTGGAACATTGGAGCTTTACACCACTCCAGAGAAGGCGTTACCACTGCTCCAGAGTCCAATGGCGGCGAGCTTTACACCACTCCAGAGAAGGCGTTACCACTGCTCCAGAGTCCAATGGCGGCGAGTTTTAAACCACTCCAGCCTCCGACGCTTGGCTTTGCACATGGTGATCTTAGACTTGTGTGCGGCTGCTCTGCCATGGAAACCCATTTCATGAAGCTCCCTACAAACAGTTTTTGTGCTGACGTTGATTCCAGGGGCAATTTGAAATTCGGTAGTGAGTGTTGCAACCGAGGACAGAGGATTATTACGTGCTGCGCGCTTCAGCACTCGGGTGGTCCCGTTCTGTTAGCTTGTGTGGCCTACCACTTCACGCCTGAGCAGTTGTTGCTCCTAGACGTTTCCACTTCACAATAACAGCACTTACAGTTGACCAGGGCAGCTCTAGCAGGACAGAAATTTGACGAACTGACTTGTTGGGAAGGTGGCATCCTATGACGGTGCCACGTTGAAAGTCACTGAGCTCTTCAGTAAGGTCATTCTACTGCCAATGAGATTGCATGGCTGTGTGCTCGATTTTACACACCTGTCAACAACAGGTGTGGCTGAAATAGTTTGAAGGGATGTCCACATTTAAGGTCACTGTCCTAGCGGGAATGATATGAAACATACACACCTCTACTGTCTGGCGCCATGCTGATAAATCTATGCCCCAAGGCATGCTGGGACAGAGGCAGCCATTATTAATATATGGACAGCGGGTGGCACATGGAGACACGACTGAGACGAGAGAGGGGGGGGAGAGAGAGAAAGAGAGAGAGAGAGAGAGAGAGAGAGAGAGAGAGAGAGAAAGAGAGAAAGAGAGAAAGAGAGAGAAAGAGAGAAAGAGGGGGGAAGAGAGAGAGAAAGAAGGGGGAAGAGAGAGAGAAAGAGAAGGGGAAGAGAGAGAGAACAGGGGAATAGGCATTATGTACCTCCTCGTCCTCCTCCACTCCAGGTGAAAGTGAAGTGTGAGAGGTTCTGTCTGTACCAGAGGGTAGTTGGATATGGAGTGTGAGAGGTCCTGCCTGTACCAGAGGGTAGTTGGATATGGAGTGTGAGAGGTTCTGTCTGTAACAGAGGGTAGCTGGATATGAAGTGTGAGAGGTTCTGTCTGTAACAGAGGGTAGTTGGATGTGGAGTGTGAGAGGTTCTGTCTGTAACAGAGGGTAGCTGGATATGAAGTGTGAGAGGTTCTGTCTGTAACAGAGGGTAGTTGGATATGGAGTGTGAGAGGTCCTGCCTGTAACAGAGGGTAGTTGGATATGGATTGTGAGAGGTCCTGCCTGTAACAGAGGGTAGTTGGATATGAAGTGTGAGAGGTTCTGTCTGTAACAGAGGGTAGTTGGATATGGAGTGTGAGAGGTCCTGCCTGTAACAGAGGGTAGTTGGATATGGAGTGTGTGAGGTTCTGTCTGTAACAGAGGGTAGCTGGATATGAAGTGTGAGAGGTTCTGTCTGTAACAGAGGGTAGTTGGATATGGAGTGTGAGAGGTCCTGCCTGTAACAGAGGGTAGTTGGATATGGATTGTGAGAGGTCCTGTCTGTAACAGAGGGTAGTTGGATACGGAGTGTGAGAGGTTCTGTCTGTAACTAAGGGTAGTTAGACCTGCCTCTGAATGTCAACACCACATCGTGAAAGTGACAGTTCATTGATCACAGCCGCTGTCCCCTCCTTCCCTAGTCTATCACTTCTGTCCACACCGCCATTTTAGACTGCAGAGATCTGTAGCAGACCGTGTCTCTCTCCCGACCTCTCTCACTGGGTCTCCCTGTCTGTAAAATCAACCGGGCTTGTATTTAGTCCAGTATTTAAAAGGTGAGAAGTGGGTAAACGCTGAGAGGAGTTTAAAGAGACTGCTGCAGAATGATGGTGGCATTTAAATGCCAAGTGGCAGCGAGGGTGTGTATAATATCTCATCTTTATGGCTTGTTGCTTTTAGTTGGGCTGGCTGGCTGGTTGGCTGGCTGGCTGGCTGGCTGGTTGGTTGGCTGGCTGGCTGGCTGGTTGGCTGGCTGGCTGGCTGGCTGGCTGGCTGGTTAGACTAACAGAGGTTGTTTGCTCGTTGATTTTAGTTGGGCTGGCTGGCTGGCTGGCTGGCTGGCTGGCTGGCTGGCTGGTTAGACTAACGGAGGTTGTTTGCTCGTTGATTTTAGTTGGGCTGGCTGGCTAGACTAACGGAGGATGCAGTGCGTTTCAGACAGCTGCTGGAGCAGGGGGTATAGAGAACAAGGTGACAGCTGGTATAGCGTCTCTGGTCACACACACATGCAGATGGCTGTTTATTAATTACAGGAGTGAGGAGAGATGATGGGAGAAAGAGCGAGAGAGGGGAGACAGAGAGACCAGGCAGAGACCAGGCAGAGAGACCAGGCAGAGAGACCAGGCAGATGGCTGTTTATTAATTACAGGAGTGAGGAGAGATAATGGGAGAAAGAGCGAGAGAGGGGAGACAGAGAGACCAGGCAGAGAGACCAGGCAGAGAGACCAGGCAGAGAGACCAGGCAGATGGCTGTTTATTAATTACAGGAGTGAGGAGAGATGATGGGAGACAGAGCGAGAGAGGGGAGACAGAGATTCACCATTGTAAATACAACCTATATTCATCTGTTTATTGATTTTCCAATTCATACTTCAACTATTTGCACATTGTGACAAAACTGTACATAGTCAATATAACATTTGAAATATCTATTATTTTCTAAACTTTCCCATGTCAATAAAGCCCTTTGAATAGAGAGGAGTGCTCGAGAGACCAGGCAGAGAGACCAGGCAGAGGGCGAGAGACCAGGCAGAGAGACCAGGCAGAGAGACCAGGCAGAGAGACCAGGCAGAGGGCGAGAGACCAGGCAGAGAGACCAGGCAGAGAGACCAGGCAGAGGGCGAGAGACCAGGCAGAGAGACCAGGCAGAGAGACCAGGCAGATGGCGAGAGACCAGGCAGAGGGCGAGAGACCAGGCAGAGGGCGAGAGACCAGGCAGAGAGACCAGGCAGAGGGCGAGAGACCAGGCAGAGAGACCAGGCAGAGAGACCAGGCAGAGGGCGAGAGACCAGGCAGAGAGACCAGGCAGAGGGCGAGAGACCAGGCAGAGAGACCAGGCAGAGAGACCAGGCAGAGAGACCAGGCAGAGGGCGAGAGACCAGGCAGAGAGACCAGGCAGAGGGCGAGAGGGAAAAGAAAGAGGCTGATGTAACCTGTTGTCTCTCTCTCCCTGGACAATTAGGCATATTTCTGTTAGACAGAGACCTCTGGAAGCACATTTCAACAAGCTGTAGATGAGACTCAAACACTGTGTTATTAGTGTGAGTCCTCAGCCGTCTCTCTCCCTCTATCTGCAATCTGATTAAAGCACTGCTGCTAAGGATACACACACACACTTCCCTCACACACACACACACCCTGCTTCTTCCTCCCTGAGCCATGTGGCCCCAGCAGTGACCTCCCATCATCACCCGGCTTCCTCCCCGGGGGCCTCCTTCCCGGGCCCCTCATCCACAGCTCAGAGACAGAGGCGCCTCATGTTAATATAGATATGAGAGGGGGTTGTAGTAACATCTTAATGGTGCTTCATTTGGACTAAGTGGAAGCCCTGCTACAGTCTTAGTAGAAACCCTGCTACAGAGTCTCAGTAGAAACCCTGCTAGAGTCTTAGTAGAAACCCTGCTAGAGTCTTAGTAGAAACCCTGCTAGAGTCTTAGTAGAAACCCTGCTAGAGTCTTAGTAGAAACCCTGCTAGAGTCTTAGTAGAAACCCTGCTAGAGTCTTAGTGGAAACCCCGCTACAGAGTCTTAGTGGAAACCCCGCTACAGAGTCTTAGTGGAAACCCCGCTACAGAGTCTTAGTAGAAACCCCGCTACAAAGTCTTAGAAGAAACCCCGCTACAGAGTCTTAGTAGAAACCACGCTACAGAGTCTTAGTAGAAACCACGCTACAGAGTCTCAGTAGAAACCCCGCTACAGAGTCTTAGTAGAAACCCCGCTACAGAGTCTTAGTGGAAACCCCGCTACAGAGTCTTAGTAGAAACCCCGCTACAGAGTCTTAGTAGAAACCCCGCTACAGAGTCTTAGTAGAAACCCCGCTACAGAGTCTCAGTAGAAACCCCGCTACAGAGTCTTAGTAGAAACCCCGCTACAGAGTCTCAGTAGAAACCCCGCTACAGTCTTAGTAGAAACCCCGCTACAGAGTCTCAGTAGAAACCCCGCTACAGAGTCTCAGTAGAAACCCCGCTACAGAGTCTTAGTAGAAACCCCGCTACAGAGTCTTAGTAGAAACCCCGCTACAGAGTCTCAGTAGAAACCCCGCTACAGAGTCTTAGTAGAAACCCCGCTACAGAGTCTCAGTAGAAACCCCGCTACAGAGCAGCCATAGATAGTATCTGTTGCAGCTATCAAAACCAGTGCACCTGCAGTGCAGGCAGCACCGTAAAAAAATGTGTGTTTGTTGCTGAGCCAGGAAAACAAAGTAAGCATACTCCCTCGTCCCCATTGAGGAGCAGCAAATTACAATCTCGAAAAAAGGAAATTCAGACAATTTGGAGGTGAAAAGATACTCTTTAAAATCAAATATGTTTTAAATTGCTTCTTCATTTACATCCATTAAAGTCTCAGACAATTGTCTCCGTAAAATATTCAACACAATCAATCTGATCATCGGCTAGCAACAATAGACACGATCAGATATATCATTTTATAGGCCGCCTCCTCACAGAGAAACACAATAACTAAGTTATACGAGCGTGGCTAGTAGCTACCGAAGGTCATTTTCAGTGAGTGTGGACATCTGCAACCGAAAGTTAAGGAGAGGAAGAGTGTAAATGAACAAAGTTGTGATGCATGCTTTTCTGAAGGAACAGCAGCATGTGTCCACAGAGCAGAGGGGAGAAGACCAGAGGAGAATTAAAAACTCTAGTAGGAAGAACAAGGAAAAAACTGGCAGCTGTACAGATAACGCATCCAGAGCTGTTTGACTTCTGGCAGAAAGCCATTATAAGATGGCTGATCGCATACTAACTAGTGAACTTCACCTCATGTACACCGTACAACAGAGACTCCCTGATAGAACTACAACGCTACGGACTCACCAGCTGATAGAACTACAACTCTACGGACTCACCAGCTGATAGAACTACAACACTACGGACTCACCAGCTGATAGAACTACAACTCTACGGACTCACCAGCTGATAGAACTACAACGCTACGGACTCACCAGCTGATAGAACTACAACTCTACGGACTCACCAGCTGATAGAACTACAACTCTACGGACTCACCAGCTGATAGAACTACAACGCTACGGACTCACCAGCTGATAGAACTACAACTCTACGGACTCACCAGCTGATAGAACTACAACTCTACGGACTCACCAGCTGATAGCTGATAGAAATACAACACTACGGACTCACCAGCTGATAGCTGATAGAACTACAACGCTACGGACTCACCAGCTGATAGAACTACAACGCTACGGACTCACCAGCTGATAGAACTACAACGCTACGGACTCACCAGCTGACAGAACTACAACGCTACGGACTCACCAGCTGATAGAACTACAACACTACGGACTCACCAGCTGATAGCTGATAGAACTACAACACTACGGACTCACCAGCTGACAGAACTACAACGCTACGGACTCACCAGCTGATAGAACTACAACGCTACGGACTCACCAGCTGATAGAACTACAACTCTACGGACTCACCAGCTGATAGAACTACAACTCTACAGACTCACCAGCTGATAGAACTACAACGCTACGGACTCACCAGCTGATAGAACTACAACGCTACGGACTCACCAGCTGATAGAACTACAACGCTACGGACTCACCAGCTGATAGAACTACAACTCTACGGACTCACCAGCTGACAGAACTACAACGCTACGGACTCACCAGCTGATAGAACTACAACTCTACGGACTCACCAGCTGATAGAACTACAACTCTACGGACTCACCAGCTGATAGAACTACAACGCTACGGACTCACCAGCTGATAGAACTACAACTCTACGGACTCACCAGCTGACAGAACTACAACTCTACGGACTCACCAGCTGATAGAACTACAACGCTACGGACTCAGCAGCTGATAGAACTACAACGCTACGGACTCAGCAGCTGATAGAACTACAACGCTACGGACTCACCAGCTGATAGAACTACAACTCTACGGACTCAGCAGCTGATAGAACTACAACGCTACGGACTCACCAGCTGATAGAACTACAACTCTACGGACTCACCAGCTGACAGAACTACAACGCTACGGACTCACCAGCTGATAGAACTACAACTCTACGGACTCACCAGCTGATAGAACTACAACTCTACGGACTCACCAGCTGACAGAACTACAACGCTACGGACTCACCAGCTGATAGCTGATAGAACTACAACACTACGGACTCACCAGCTGATAGAACTACAACGCTACGGACTCACCAGCTGATAGAACTACAACTCTACGGACTCACCAGCTGATAGAACTACAACGCTACGGACTCACCAGCTGATAGAACTACAACTCTACGGACTCACCAGCTGACAGAACTACAACTCTACGGACTCACCAGCTGATAGAACTACAACGCTACGGACTCAGCAGCTGATAGAACTACAACGCTACGGACTCACCAGCTGATAGAACTACAACTCTACGGACTCACCAGCTGATAGAACTACAACGCTACGGACTCACCAGCTGATAGAACTACAACACTACGGACTCACCAGCTGATAGAACTACAACACTACGGACTCACCAGATGACAGAACTACAACGCTACGGACTCACCAGCTGATAGAACTACAACGCTACGGACTCACCAGCTGATAGAACTACAATGCTACGGACTCACCAGCTCCCACCGTCTCCCGTTGTACTATTTACAAACAAACACAGAACTGTTCAACTGTTCTGGGGAACTACGGTGAGCTTCATAATGTGAAACAATGTGACAGGTGAAATTAACAACACCATCTTCTTTATCTCCTAACATATTGCACAAGTTGACTGCAGGTTTTAACTTAAAAAGTAGCTGCAAATATTTACATTTATTGAAAAACATCAAAGAAATAGTTTTGACGGTATTAAAAAAAACAACATCCTGTGGCGTCTTTCCGTATATACGGTATACCGCCCAAGCCTACGTAGGACAGCGTAGGAAATAACCACTAGGAACGCATGGGTAAGAACCAACGGTTGATATACAGGGAGTCAGATGTCCCCTGTTCAACTTAACTTCAGTCTGCACGGTGACAGATGACTCTACATCCACATGCTTAACTCACCATCTGCCTTCCATAAAACACAGAAAAGAGGCCGTCTGCATTTCCCCCAAAACATACGAATGATAATAACACCCACATCAAAGAGCTGTTTGAAGGGCCTTTACCACCAGGCATTCCAACAACAGTGGTGGGGCCTGCAGTTAAGAGCAGGCTAGGGGTGACTGAGGGTTAGGGATAGAGCCCTGCTCAGGGGCCAGGGTTATAGGGCCAGGGTTAGAGCCCTGCTCGGGGCCAGGGTTATAGGGCCAGGGTTAGAGCCCTGCTCGGGGCCAGGGTTATAGGGCCAGGGTTAGAGCCCTGCTCACGGGCCAGGGTTATAGGGCCAGGGTTATAGGGCCAGGGTTATAGGGACAGGGTTATAGGGACAGGGATAGAGACCTGCTCAGGGGCCAGGGTTATAGGGCCAGGGTTAGAGCCCTGCTCAGGGGCCAGGGTTATAGGGCCAGGGTTAGAGCCCTGTTCAGGGGCCAGGGTTATAGGGACAGGGTTAGAGCCCTGCTCAGGGGCCAGGGTTATAGGGCCAGGGTTAGAGCCCTGCTCACGGGCCAGGGTTATAGGGCCAGGGTTATGGGGCCAGGGTTAGAGCCCTGCTCAGGGGCCAGGGTTATAGGGCCAGGGTTAGAGCCCTGCTCACGGGCCAGGGTTATAGGGCCAGGGTTATAGGGACAGGGTTATAGGGACAGGGATAGAGCCCTGCTCGGGGGCCAGGGTTATAGGGCCAGGGTTAGAGCCCTGCTCAGGGGCCAGGGTTATAGGGCCAGGGTTAGAGCCCTGCTCACAGGCCAGGGTTATAGGGCCAGGGTTATGGGGCCAGGGTTAGAGCCCTGCTCAGGGGCCAGGGTTAGAGCCCTGCTCAGGGGCCAGGGATAGAGCCCTGCTCAGGGGCCAGGGTTAGAGCCCTGCTCAGGGGCCAGGGTTATAGGGACAGGGATAGAGCCCTGCACGGGGCCAGGGTTATAGGGACATGGTTAGAGCCCTGCTCGGGGGCCAGGGTTATAGGGACAGGGTTAGAGCCCTGCTCAGGGGCCAGGGTTATAGGGCCAGGGTTAGAGCCCTGTTCAGGGGCCAGGGTTATAGGGACAGGGTTAGAGCCCTGTTCAGGGGCCAGGGTTATAGGGACAGGGTTAGAGCCCTGCTCAGGGGCCAGGGTTATAGGGACAGGGTTAGAGCCCTGCTCAGGGGCCAGGGTTAGAGCCCTGCTCACGGGCCAGGGTTATAGGGCCAGGGTTAGAGCCCTGCTCAGGGGCCAGGGTTATAGGGACAGGGATAGAGCCATGCTCGGGGCCAGGGTTATAGGGCCAGGGTTATAGGGACATGGTTAGAGCCCTGCTCAAGGGCCAGGGTTATAGGGACAGGGTTAGAGCCCTGCTCAGGGGCCAGGGTTATAGGGCCAGGGTTATAGGGACAGGGTTAGAGCCCTGCTCGGGGCCAGGGTTATAGGGACAGGGTTAGAGCCCTGCTCAGGGGCCAGGGTTAGAGCCCTGCTCACGGGCCAGGGTTATAGGGACAGGGATAGACCCCTGCTCGGGGCCAGGGTTATAGGGACAGGGTTAGAGCCCTGCTCGGGGGCCAGGGTTATAGGGACAGGGATAGAGCCCTGCTCAGGGGCCAGGGTTATAGGGACAGGGATAGAGCCCTGCTCAGGGGCCAGGGTTATAGGGCCAGGGATAGAGCCCTGCTCAGGGGCCAGGGTTATAGGGACAGGGATAGAGCCCTGCTCGGGGCCAGGGTTATAGGGACAGGGATAGAGCCCTGCTCGGGGCCAGGGTTATAGGGACAGGGTTAGAGCCCTGCTCAGGGGCCAGGGTTATAGGGACAGGGATAGAGCCCTGCTCAGGGGCCAGGGTTATAGGGCCAGGGATAGAGCCCTGCTCAGGGGCCAGGGTTATAGGGCCAGGGATAGAGCCCTGCTCAGGGGCCAGGGTTATAGGGACAGGGATAGAGCCCTGCTCGGGGCCAGGGTTATAGGGCCAGGGTTAGAGCCCTGCTCAGGGGCCAGGGTTAGAGCCCTGCTCAGGGGCCAGGGATAGAGCCCTGCTCAGGGGCCAGGGTTACAGGGACAGGGATAGAGCCCTGCTCGGGGCCAGGGTTATAGGGACATGGTTAGAGCCCTGCTCGGGGGCCAGGGTTATAGGGACAGGGTTAGAGCCCTGCTCAGGGGCCAGGGTTATAGGGCCAGGGTTAGAGCCCTGTTCAGGGGCCAGGGTTATAGGGACAGGGATAGAGCCCTGCTCAGGGGCCAGGGTTATAGGGACAGGGTTAGAGCCCTGCTCAGGGGCCAGGGTTAGAGCCCTGCTCACGGGCCAGGGTTATAGGGCCAGGGTTAGAGCCCTGCTCAGGGGCCAGGGTTATAGGGACAGGGATAGAGCCATGCTCGGGGCCAGGGTTATAGGGCCAGGGTTATAGGGACAGGGTTAGAGCCCTGCTCGGGGCCAGGGTTATAGGGCCAGGGTTAGAGCCCTGCTCAGGGGCCAGGGTTAGAGCCCTGCTCACGGGCCAGGGTTATAGGGACAGGGATAGAGCCCTGCTCAGGGGCCAGGGTTATAGGGACAGGGATAGAGCCCTGCTCAGGGGCCAGGGTTATAGGGCCAGGGATAGAGCCCTGCTCAGGGGCCAGGGATAGAGCCCTGCTCAGGGGCCAGGGTTATAGGGAGGGTTATAGGGAGAGGGATAGAGCCCTGCTCGGGGCCAGGGTTATAGGGACAGGGATAGAGCCCTGCTCGGGGACAGAGGAAGGAAAAGGCTAGTACTCACCAGTTTAAAATCCTGAATGCTACATATGAAGTAGGGAGTGTTGGGCCTGCGGCTCTCCATATATACACAATCTGAAACACAGAGAGAGAGACAGTTGGATGATAGACAGAGTAGACAGCAGCAGCTCTAGCGGTGTGAGAGGGGGGACTCGGTGTGAGAGGGGGACTCGGTGTGAGAGGGGAGGGACTCGGTGTGAGAGGGGGAGGGACTCGGTGTGAGAGGGGGAGGGACTCGGTGTGAGAGGGGAGGGACTCGGTGTGAGAGGGGGCGGGACTCGGTGGTAGAGGGGCGGGACCCGGTGGTAGAAGGGGCGGGACCCTGTGTGAGAGAGGGAGGACTCGGTGTGAGAGGGGGAGGACTCGGTGTGAGGGCTCGGTGTGAGGGCTCGGTGTGAGGATCGGTGTGAGGACTCGGTGTGAGAGGGGGACTCGGTGTGAGAGGGGGGACTCGGTGTGAGAGGGGGGACTCGGTGTGAGAGGGGGACTCGGTGTGAGAGGGGGGGACTCGGTGTGAGAGGGGGAGGACTCGGTGTGAGAGGGGAGGACTCTGTGTGAGAGGGGGAGGACTCTGTGTGAGAGGGGAGGACTCGGTGTGAGGACTCGGGGGAGGACTCGGTGTGAGGACTCGGTGTGAGGACTCGGTGTGAGGACTCGGTGAGAGGACTCGGTGTGAGGACTCGGTGTGAGGACTCGGTGAGGACTCGGTGAGAGGGGGAGGACTCGGTGTGAGGACTCGGTGTGAGAGGGGAGGACTCGGTGTGAGGACTCGGTGTGAGAGGGGGAGGACTCGGTGTGAGGGGAGGACTCGGTGTGAGGACTCGGTGTGAGGGGGAGGACTCGGTGTGAGGACTCGGTGTGAGAGGGGGGAGGACTCGGTGTGAGAGGGGGAGGACTCGGTGTGAGAGGGGGAGGACTCGGTGTGAGAGGGGGGAGGACTCGGTGTGAGAGGGGGCAGGACTGGTGTGATCCTAGGGTAGTCCTGTTACTCCCATGTAATTAGACTAACTTTGGTGTGATCCTAGGGTAGTCCTGTTACTCCCATGAAATTGGGAAGGGGGGGGGGGGGATACCTAGTCAGTTGTACAACAATGCATTCAACTGAAATGTGTCTTCTGCATTTAACACACTTGGAATGAAAATAATGACATAATTAGTGGGTCTTATGGTTGTGGAAGGCTTATAATTAGCCTCGGTATAATTTCTGAAATCAGTAGTGCTTAAGTCATTAGATTATTGTTGACCATTTGAAATGATGGGTCTTTAACCTTTAAATTGTACAAAGCTAAGAGAAAAAAAGTATTTGATTTTATTTAGATATCGTGCATCGCCCGGCCCAGGGGGTTAGGCTGTAACACAGACCAGGGGGTTAGGCTGTAACACAGACCAGGGGTTAGGCTGTAACACAGACCAGGGGTTAGGCTGTAACACAGACCAGGGGTTAGGCTGTAACACAGACCAGGGGTTAGGCTGTAACACAGACCAGGGGTTAGGCTGTAACACAGACCAGGGGTTAGGCTGTAACACAGACCAGGGGTTAGGCTGTACCAGACCAGGGGTTAGGCTGTACCAGACCAGGGGGTTGGGCTGTACCAGACCAGGGGGTTGGGCTGTACCAGACCAGGGGGTTGGGCTGTACCAGACCAGGGGGTTGGGCTGTACCAGACCAGGGGGTTGGGCTGTACCAGACCAGGGGGTTGGGCTGTACCAGACCAGGGGGTTAGGCTGTACCAGACCAGGGGGTTAGGCTGTACCAGACCAGGGGGTTAGGCTGTACCAGACCAGGGGGTTAGGCTGTACCAGACCAGGGGGTTAGCCTGTACCAGACCAGGGGGTTGGGCTGTAACACAGACCAGTTAAACTGCCAGCTAGCAGTGAACTCTCCTTAAACCTCTAGTTCATAAAGATAAAACATGATAATTCCTGTTCTATTTCAGGTCTCTCTGTAAAGAAAACATATCAGGAGGTGTTTTCTGAACGTTGTAAGCAAAAGGTATCAGAATTGATTCTGCTTGGCAAAACATGCATTATAAAGGCAGCCACACACACACACACACACACACAGAGAGAGAGAGTGAGATACACAATCAGAGGTCTGATGTATTCATCTACTTTTCACTATTGATTGTAAAAGCAGACATGTAATGATCAACAACCAATCAGTGTGTAGAGTCTGATCTGGCCTCGCTGCCCTTTACCCAACACTGAACATGCTGACATGAGTCACTGAGCAGTCACGACATGCTAACGGCCAGCCAGACAGAGAAAGAGAGAGAGAGAGAGAGAGAGAGGAGAGAGAGAGAGAGGTAGAGAGAGAGAGAGAGAGAGGTAGAGAGGTAGAGAGGTAGAGAGAGGTAGAGAGGTAGAGAGAGAGGTAGAGAGAGAGGTAGAGAGAGAGGTAGAGAGAGAGAGGTAGAGAGAGAGAGAGAGAGAGAGAGAGAGAGAGAGGGGTAGAGAGAGAGAGGTAGAGAGGGTAGAGAGAGAGAGAGAGAGAGAGGTAGAGAGAGAGAGAGAGAGAGAGGTAGAGAGAGAGAGAGAGAGTAGAGAGAGAGAGGTAGAGAGGTAGAGAGAGAGAGAGAGAGAGAGAGAGGTAGAGAGAGAGAGGTAGAGAGAGAGAGGTAGAGAGGTAGAGAGGTAGAGAGAGAGCGCGAGAAATGGGGGAGGGCCTCCTTGCCCTCTCTGAACCTTCCTTTATATTATACAAAAGCCTCTGACAGACCGTTAGCATTAGCAATTCAGAGTCAATGACAACGGCACACTTAGCATTAGCATTGAGGAAGCACAGACGTAGGTAGGAGGAGACATGTCAGGGTGCCAAATGGCCCTCCTATTCCATACACAGTCAGGGTCCACAGGGCTCTGGTCTGAAGTAGTGCACTGTGAAGGGAAAAGGGAGCCATTTGGGACACAATAGTGGTCTCTTTCAGGTAGGAGGCACTTGCAGACGAGTTCATAAGGCCAAAAACCCAAATGAACTGAAACAGGGAGGTCTTCATTATTCCAATAAGAAACACTTATAACCCTTTACTGTTTAGAAAAAGGTTTTGCTACAGCATTCCCTATTAAACATGACCCAGGCGGGGAGGGAGATAAAGGTTTTGCTACAGCATTCCCTATTAAACATGACCCAGGCAGGCAGGGAGATAAAGGTTTTGCTACAGCATTCCCTATTAAACATGACCCAGACAGGCAGGGAGAAAAGGTTTTCCTACAGCATTCCCTATTAAACATGACCCAGGCAGGCAGGGAGAAAGAGACAGGCAAACAAGACGCTTCTAGAAGCTTCTATATTTTCTTCCTGTCAGTTGCCGTGGGCATCGTTAATTATTTGTTTGTGCGGGTTGTTGGTATTGATCTGGTCGGGGTTGTTGTTGTTGTTATTGATCTGGTCGGGGTTGTTGTTGTTGGTATTGATCTGGTCGGGGTTGTTGTTGTTGGTATTGATCTGGTCGGGGTTGTTGTTGTTATTGATCTGGTCGGGTTGTTGTTATTGATCTGGTCGTGTTGTTATTGATCTGGTCGTGTTGTTATTGATCTGGTCGTATTGTTGTTATTGATCTGGTCGTGGTTTGTTGTTGTTATTGATCTGGTCGGGGTTGTTGTTGTTATTGATCTGGTCGTGTTGTTGTTGTTATTGATCTGGTCGTGTTGTTACTGATCTGGTCGTGGTGTTACTGATCTGGTCGTGGCGTTACTGATCTGGTCGTGGTGTTGTTGTTACTGATCTGGTCGGGGTTGTTGTTACTGATCTGGTCATGTTGTTGTTACTGATCTGGTCGTGTTGTTGTTATTGATCTGGTCGTGTTGTTGTTACTGATCTGGTCGTGTTGTTGTTACTGATCTGGTCGTGTTGTTGTTACTGATCTGGTCGTGTTGTTGTTACTGATCTGGTCGTGTTGTTGTTACTGATCTGGTCGTGTTGTTGTTACTGATCTGGTCGTGTTGTTGTTACTGATCTGGTCGGGGTTGTTGTTGTTATTGATCTGGTTGTGTTGTTGTTACTGATCTGGTCGGGGTTGTTGTTGTTATTGATCTGGTCGTGTTGTTGTTATTGATCTGGTCGGGGCTGTTGTTATTGATCTGGTCGTGGTGTTGTTATTGATCTGGTCGGGGTTGTTGTTGTTATTGATCTGGTCGGGGTTGTTGTTATTGATCTGGTCGGGGTTGTTGTTGTTACTGATCTGGTCGGGGTTGTTGTTGTTACTGATCTGGTCGGGGTTGTTGTTGTTACTGATCTGGTCGGGGTTGTTGTTTTTATTGATCTGGTCGTGTTGTTGTTATTGATCTGGTCGGGGCTGTTGTTATTGATCTGGTCGTGGTGTTATTGATCTGGTCGGGGTTGTTGTTGTTATTGATCTGGTCGGGGTTGTTGTTATTGATCTGGTCGGGGTTGTTGTTGTTACTGATCTGGTCGGGGTTGTTGTTGTTATTGATCTGGTCGTGTTGTTGTTATTGATCTGGTCGTGTTGTTGTTATTGATCTGGTCGTGTTGTTGTATTTGATCTGGTCGTGTTGTTGTTATTGATCTGGTCGTGGTTTGTTGTTATTGATCTGGTCGTGGTTTGTTGTTATTGATCTGGTCGTGTTGTTGTTGTTATTGATCTGGTCGTGTTGTTACTGATCTGGTCGTGGTGTTACTGATCTGGTCGTGGTGTTACTGATCTGGTTGTGGCGTTACTGATCTGGTCGTGGTGTTGTTGTTACTGATCTGGTCATGTTGTTGTTACTGATCTGGTCATGTTGTTGTTACTGATCTGGTCGTGTTGTTGTTATTGATCTGGTCGTGTTGTTGTTACTGATCTGGTCGTGTTGTTGTTACTGATCTGGTCGTGTTGTTGTTACTGATCTGGTCGTGTTGTTGTTACTGATCTGGTCGTGTTGTTGTTACTGATCTGGTCGTGTTGTTGTTACTGATCTGGTCGTGTTGTTGTTACTGATCTGGTCGGGGTTGTTGTTGTTATTGATCTGGTCGGGGTTGTTGTTGTTATTGATCTGGTCGTGTTGTTGTTATTGATCTGGTCGTGTTGTTGTTATTGATCTGGTCGGGGCTGGTGTTATTGATCTGGTCGGGGTTGTTGTTGTTATTGATCTGGTCGGGGTTGTTGTTATTGATCTGGTCGGGGTTGTTGTTGTTACTGATCTGGTCGGGGTTGTTGTTGTTACTGATCTGGTCGGGGTTGTTGTTGTTACTGATCTGGTCGGGGTTGTTGTTGTTACTGATCTGGTCGGGGTTGTTGTTGTTACTGATCTGGTCGGGGTTGTTGTTGTTACTGATCTGGTCGTGTTGTTGTTACTGATCTGGTCGGGGTTGTTGTTGTTATTGATCTGGTCGTGTTGTTGTTGTTACTGATCTGGTCGGGGTTGTTGTTGTTATTGATCTGGTCGTGTTGTTGTTATTGATCTGGTCGTGTTGTTGTTATTGATCTGGTCGTGTTGTTGTTATTGATCTGGTCGTGTTGTTGTTACTGATCTGGTCGTGTTGTTGTTACTGATCTGGTCGTGTTGTTGTTACTGATCTGTTCGGGGTTGTTGTTGTTACTGATCTGGTCGTGGTTGTTGTTGTTACTGATCTGGTCGTGTTGTTGTTACTGATCTGGTCGTGTTGTTGTTACTGATCTGGTCGTGTTGTTGTTACTGATCTGGTCGTGTTGTTGTTACTGATCTGGTCGTGTTGTTGTTACTGATCTGGTCGTGTTGTTGTTACTGATCTGGTCGTGTTGTTGTTACTGATCTGGTTGTGTAGTTGTTACTGATCTGGTCGTGTTGTTGTTACTGATCTGGTCGTGATCTGGTCGTGTTGTTGTTACTGATCTGGTCGTGTTGTTGTTACTGATCTGGTCGTGTTGTTATTGATCTGGTCGTGTTGTTGTTACTGATCTGGTCGTGTTGTTACTGATCTGGTCGTGATCTGGTCGTGTTGTTGTTACTGATCTGGTCGTGTTGTTGTTACTGATCTGGTCGTGTTGTTATTGATCTGGTCGTGTTGTTGTTACTGATCTGGTCGTGTTGTTACTGATCTGGTCGTGTCATCTACGGGGCTGCAGCGAGGTGGAATAAAGATATCAAATAGCTGAGGAGAGCGATGCAGGACATGTTTGCAGGCTCTGATAGACAGACAAAGCCCAGGATACGATCAGAGCTCTGATAATACCCTGGGCCTTGTCTGTCTAATGAGAGCTCTGATAGTACCCTGGGCCTTGTCTGTCTAAGGAGAGCTCTGATAGTACCCTGGGCTTTGTCTGTCTAAGGAGAGCTCTGATAATACCCTGGGCCTTGTCTGTCTAATGAGAGCTCTGATAGTACCCTGGGCCTTGTCTGTCTAATGAGAGCTCTGATAGTACCCTGGGCCTTGTCTGTCTAATGAGAGCTCTGATAGTACCCTGGGCTTTGTCTGTCTAAGGAGAGCTCTGATAGTACCCTGGGCCTTGTCTGTCTAAGGAGAGCTCTGATAATACCCTGGGCTTTGTCTGTCTAAGGAGAGCTCTGATAGTACCCTGGGCTTTGTCTGTCTAAGGAGAGCTCTGATAATACCCTGGGCTTGGTCTGTCTAAGGAGAGCTCTGATAATACCCTGGGCTTGGTCTGTCTAAGGAGAGCTCTGATAGTACCCTGGGCTTTGTCTGTCTAAGGAGAGCTCTGAAAATACCCTGGGCTTTGTCTGTCTAAGGAGAGCTCTGATAGTACCCTGGGCTTTGTCTGTCTAAGGAGAGCTCTGATAGTACCCTGGGCTTGGTCTGTCTAAGGAGAGTTCTGATAGTACTCTGGGCTTTGTCTGTCTAAGGAGAGCTCTGATAGTACCCTGGGCTTTGTCTGTCTAAGGAGAGCTCTGATAGTACTCTGGGCTTTGTCTGTCAGAGTGGCAAACACACACACACAGTAACCTGGGGGGGGGGGGCAGATCTTCTGCAGTCTCAATGAGCTATTCTAGAGGAGGGGGGCGTGTGTGTGCGTAGGAAGGTTCACGTTGTCATGGATACCCCTCTTTCTTTCCAGCCTTTCCCATTAAAAAAAAAAAAAAAAAAAGACTCTCCGTCTCCCTCTGTTTTCCAACCTGGCTCCAGTTGAAGTCATTTACAAGATAACATGAATGAACATTTCCATCAGTGCTTTACTGTGACCTGAGGGGCTGACAGAGGCAGACAGCATGTGTAAAGAGAGGGATAGAGGGGGAGTGGGATAGAGGGATGGAGGGAGAGGGGGATGGAGGGAGAGAGGGATGGAGGGAGAGAGGGATGGAGGGTGGGATAGAGGGGAGGAGGGGATGGAGGGAGGAGAGAGGGATGGAGGGAGGGAGAGAGGGATGGAGGGAGGGAGAGAGGGATGGAGGGAGGGAGGGAGAGAGGGATGGAGGGAGAGAGGGGGGGGGGATGGAGGAAGAGAGGGATGGAGGGAGAGAGGGGGGAGGGGGATGGAGGAAGAGAGGGATGGAGGGAGAGAGGGGGACGGAGATGGAGGGAGAGAGGGATGGAGGGAGAGAGGGATGGAGGGAGTGAGGGGGAGGGGATTAGGGAGAGAGGGATGGAGGGAGAGGGGGGGAGGGGGATGGAGGAAGAGGGGGAGGGGGATGGGAAAAGAACAAAAGAGTCCAATCTGAAAGAGATGAGATGACATGTTTGATGTCTAATCAGGGACTTAAGGTTTTAGTGTCCTATAAACTTTCCAGCAAGCTGCGCCACGTTCATTTAGCCTGGATGGATGTCGTTGCACCCTCCCCCTTTGCCCTCAGAACAGCCTCAATTCGTCGGGGCACGGACTCTACAAGGTGTCGGGAAGGGATGTTGGACCATGTCAACTCCAATACTTCCCACAGTTGGGTACATTTTTCCAGATGTCCTCTGGGTGGTGGACCATTCTTGATCCACAAGGGAAACTGTTGAGCGTGAGAAAACCCAGCAGCGTTGCAGTTCTTGACACAAACCGGTGCACCTGGCTACCTACCACCATACCCCGTTCAAAGGCACTTAAATATTTTGTCTTGCCTATTCACCCTCTGAATGGCGCACATACACAATCCATGTCTCAAGGCTTAAAAATACCTCTTTAAACGGTCTCCTCTCTTTCATCTACACTGATTGAAAAGGATTTAACAAGTGACCTCAATAAGGGATCATATATTTCACCTGGTCAGTGTATGTCATGGTAAGAGCAGGTGTTCTTAATGTTTTGTCCACTCAGTGTGTGTGGGTTAATAGTATTTTGAGGTGGTGGGCCATGTGCTCCTTCAGGCTTCAGCAGTCATGTTACAGTCAGGCCATTTTGTTCTCTAGAGAGTCTCTCTATCAACCAGGGAAGTGGAGGAGGAGCAGGCCTCGGGGGTGGTGTGTGTGTGTGTGTGTGTGTGTGTGTGTGTGTGTGTGTGTGTAGAGACTTAAAGACTGAAGTGTGTGTTGAGACGTAGCCACAGGCCCTTTGTAGACGAGACTATTGCTTTTCCCCAGCCAGCAGCCACGAGTTCTACCTCACACACACACACACACACACGAGGGGAGAGAAAACGCTCAAATCCCCAATCGAACCAACCCTACCTAGAGAGAGAAAGAAAATCCCATTGAATTGAAAGAGACGGCCAAGAAGATAGAGACAGAGCTCCAGCTCAGTCCTGCTACAGCAGAAAGATACGATTGTAACCGTGTCTCAGAAACCGTGTCTCAGATCTGGGTTCTATCCTCAGTCTAATTTAACGTGATCCGGAGGCAGCCATTGGTCCTGTAATGCATTGTCAGTTAACTGACCTGAATATTCATGAGTGAGGGGGAGAGGGGTGTGTGTGTGTGGGGAGGGGTTACTCCTCAAGCCTCCCATCCTCCTCTCTCTTAGCTGTTTCTCATTGTTCAGTACAGAGAGCCATTCTCAGTCCAACGGCTGTGAGGCATGTCTAATTTAAAACACACCTAGACCACTAAAACCACCAACTACAGCCCCCAGCTCTCTCTCTCTCTCTCAATTCAAAGGACTTTTCGGCATTGGGAAACACATGAAATAGATTTTTTTAATTTTTTAAAACTAAAGTGAAATAAACAAATCAGAAATGAACAGTAAATATTACAATATAATAATAAAGATGTATATTCTGTAAACATAGAGACACACACTCCATATATTAACTCTAGGTCATTTATGGGGTAAATTTGGTGATAACTCAATAAATGACTGGAGGCTACGACTCTATTTGACATGTTATTGGCCGTTAGTCAGCACCTGCACACAAAACACGTTCTGTTCTTTACGATGTACCGTGTTGCAGCATCGTGCAAATAGTTAAGGTACACAAAGGGAAAATGAATAAACATAAATATGGGTTGTATTTACAATGGTGTTTGTTCTTCACTGGTTGCCCCCTTTCTCGTGGCAACAGGTCACAAATCTTGCTGCTGTGATGGCACACTGTGGAATTTCACCCAGTAGATATGGGAGTTTATCGAAATTAGGTTTGTTTTCGAATTCTTTGTGGATCTGTGTAATCTGAGGGAAATATGTGTCTCTATTATGGTCATACATTGGGCAGGAGGTTAGGAAGTGCAGCTCAGTTTCCACCTCATTTTGTGGGCAGTGTTCACATAGCCTGTCTTCTTTTGAGAGCCATGTCTGCCTACGGCGGCCTTTCTCAATAGCAAGGCTATGCTCACTGAGTCTGTACATAGTCAAAGATTTCCTTAAGTTTGGGTCAGTCCCAGTGGTCAGGTATTCTGTGTCAGGCCATGAATTTCCAGGCGGCATCGACGAGGGGGCGTAATGTTCGCAAAACGAAATTCATGCCTTGTGGGCAAAGTGGCCGTTGGGCTGAATATAATAATTATAATTCCTGTCTCCTGGCTGCCAATCGCCGTGCTCCGAAGCACTTCTCACTCACATGGCTCTCTCAGATATCTCGAATCTTACGAGCCAATGCCGGTCACATGACCTGGTCCATCTCACAGGCATCCGAGGAATTCCGAGGCGCATATTGAAGAAAAAAAACGCCCCCATTTCCTTTTCATCCGCCAACAAGATGAGTGACAAACAGCCGAATCACACGCCTGTGCGTCAATCTACTGTCCTCATCGTACAAAAGTTGACCTATTCTATTGGTCAGTTTGTAATAAATATTCCAAACATACTCTGGGACAGTTGTGGGACATGATAAATCCCAAATGAATACAACCATTGTACATATATATATACATATATATATATATATATTTTTTTATATATATATTTTTTTTTTTAAATATATTTTAAAGACGTTAAAAAGCAATGAGGCTGATGTGACAAATAAGAACGTTTATCTTAAAATGGTGATAAACTATCATGCTATTTACTCACATTACAAGTGCAGCAACGCGTCAGTACGCTAGAAGTGCGAATGTGCCCAAATGCAATTATCGGGGAAAACTCTGTTGTCAAACATGAACATTCCTATGGTAGAAACACTAAGATAAACCTCGTAAAATGACAACAACAACTAAAACGTTCAGGTTTAAAACAATTAGGTTAAATAGTTACAAAATATTGACTGCCTCCGCTCAGACTGCAAGGTGGGTGATGTTGTAGTCAGAGTACAACAGTCATTGACCTTTCTCTCCTATCTGAACCACCAGTCATTGACCTTTCTCTCCTATCTGAACCACCAGTCATTGACCTTTCTCTCCTATCTGAACCACCAGTCATTGACCTTTCTCTCCTATCTGAACCACCAGTCATTGACCTTTCTCTCCTATCTGAACCACCAGTCATTGACCTTTCTCTCCTATCTGAACCAACAGTCACTGACCTTTCTCTCCTATCTGAACCACCAGTCACTGACCTTTCTCTCCTATCTGAACCAACAGTCATTGACCTTTCTCTCCTATCTGAACCACCAGTCATTGACCTCTCTCTCCTATCTGAACCAACAGTCATTGACCTTTCTCTCCTATCTGAACCAACAGTCATTGACCTCTCTCTCCTATCTGAACCACCAGTCATTGACCTTTCTCTCCTATCTGACCCAACAGTCACTGACATTTCTCTCCTATCTGAACCAACAGTCATTGACCTCTCTCTCCTATCTGAACCAACAGTCATTGACCTTTCTCTCCTATCTGAACCAACAGTCATTGACCTCTCTCTCCTATCTGAACCACCAGTCATTGACCTCTCTCTCCTATCTGAACCAACAGTGCCTCAAGCACGTCGACAGAATCAAGCCGTTAGAGATGAATAATGATCCTACATTATATTAGTCAAGCATGACTGGCATTTAGCCAATATGTAATAACAAAATCTAATTTAAGTTTGGCTCCATTTTCAGGCATCTGCCTCATTGTCAGTGTCTATCTGGACGTGACAGGCTGTAGCCAATACACACAGGCCTTCCCACTTCCACATCTTCATTATTTATCTACACGTGTTTCTCTTAACAGAACAGCTACTGTTTTTCGCCTTGCTGTCCTAGAAGTTGGCATTGGTGCCATGGCAGACTGGGAATCTTTTGAAGGACAAATAGCCCTTGCCTCTAAAATCACTGAAATACAGGCCTGTGCTGTGTCCTCTCTGTTTAGGGCCAGAGAGCATTCCAGTTTGCTCCGTTTTGTCATTTTATTTTTCTCATGATTTGATTGGGTCTAATTGTGTCACTGTCCTGGAGCTCTGTGGGGTGTGTTTGTGAACAGAGCCCCAGGACCAGCTTGCTTAGGGGACTCTTCTCCAGGTTCATCTCTCTGTAGGTGATGGCTTTGATGAGGAAGGTTTGGGAATCACTTCCTTTTAGGTGGTCTCTCTCCGTGCTTCTACACCTGCATTGCTTGCTGTTTGGGGTTTTATGTTAGCTTGTTATGGAAGGTTTGGGAATCGCTTCCTTTTAGGCGGTTGTGGAATTTAACGGCTCTTTTCTGGATTTTGATAATTAGCAGTTATCGTCCTAATTCTGCTCTGTTTGCGGTTTTGCGTTGTAAAACTAAGTATATTTTTGCAGAACTCTGTATGCAGAGTCTCAATTTGGTGTCCGATTTTGTGAATTCTTGGTTGGTGAGCGGACCCCAGCCCTCACAACCATAAAGAGCAATGGGCTCTCTAACTGATTCAAATATTTTTAGCCAGAATCGAATTGTAATTTCACATTTTTATGTTCCTTTTGATGACATAGGTCCTTCTTGCCTCGTCTCTCAGATCGTTCAGTTTTATATCGACCTTCATACCAAATTGAGTCAAAAGATTTTTTGAAATCAACAAAGCATGAGAAGACATTGCTTACGTTTTGTTTGTCAATAAGGGTGAATGTGGTCTGTCGTACGGTAATCATTACCACATTTCCTCAGGACATCGTTTTCACTGTGGAAGTGTAGGAGTCTGCTGTTAATAATGATAATGCAGAATTGACAGAGGTTGCTCTCTCTCTCTCTCGTTTGCTGCAGCATGAAGAAGGTGTGTGGTAATGGTTTTATGGTTTTATGAGCCAGCATGGATAGAATGTAGAGGTAACACCCACCCCCACAGAACCCTACACCCACCCCCACAGAACCCTACACCCACCTCCACAGAACCCTACACCCACAAAAACCTACACCCACAGAACCCTACACCCACCCCCACAGAACCCTACACCCACAGAAACCTACACCCACCCCCACAGAACCCTACACCCACAGAAACCTACACCCACCCCACAGAAACCTACACCCACCCCCACAGAACCCTACACCCACCCCCAGAACCCTACACCCACAGAAACCCTACACCCACAGAAACCTACACCCACCCCCACAGAACCCTACACCCACAGAAACCCACACCCACAGAAACCCACAGAACCCTACACCCACCCCCACAGAACCCTACACCCACAGAACCCTACACCCACAGAACCCTACACCCACCCCCCCCACCCCCAGAACCCTACACCCACAGAAACCAAACCCACAGAAACCTACACCCACCCCCACAGAACCCTACACCCACAGAACACTACACCCACGCCCACCCCCATCGAACACTACCCCCCACAGAAACCTACACCCACCCCCAGAACACGACACCCACCCCCACAGAACCCTACACCCACCACCCCCAGAACACTACACCCACCACCCACAGAACACAACGCTACACCCACCCCCAGAACACGACACCCACCACCCACAGAACACTACACCCACAGAAACCTACACCCACCCCCACAGAACACAACACCCACAGAACACTACACCCACAGAACACAACGCTACACACCCCCACAGAACACTACGCTACACACCCCCACAGAACACTACGCTACACACCCCCACAGAACACTACACACCCCCCAGAACACTACACACCCCCACAGAACACTACACACCACCACAGAACACTACACACCCCCACAGAACACTACACACCCCCACAGAACACTACACACAAACTAACAGTGAGAGAAGGAAAATCCTTTTTGATATGAGTTCAAAAACCAGGAAATAGAGCTAGTGCTTAAACTAGGCGTGTATCTCAAATGGCCCACTATTCCCTATATAGTGCACTATTTTAGACCAGAGCCCCATTCCCTATATAGTGCACTACTTTAGACCAGAGCCCTATTCCCTATATAGTGCACTACTTTAGACCAGAGCCCTATTCCCTATATAGTGCACTACATTAGACCAGAACCCTATTCCCTATATAGTGCACTACTTTAGACGTACTCCTAGACCATGAGGCAGAACCACCCAACGCACCTGCATCGTTAAAGAGAGCAGGACGCTACACACCAACAGAGCAGGGCAGGCCCCTCAGACCAACAGAGCAGGGCAGGCCACTCAGACCAACAGAGCAGGGCAGGCCCCTCAGACCAACAGAGCAGGGCAGGCCCCTCAGACCAACAAAGCAGGGCAGGCCCCTCAGACCAACAGACCAGGGCAGGCCCCTCACACCAACAGACCAGGGCAGGCCCCTCACACCAACAGACCAGGGCAGGCCCCTCACACCAACAGACCAGGGCAGGCCCCTCACACCAACAGACCAGGGCAGGCCCCTCACACCAACAGACCAGGGCAGGCCCCTCACACCAACAGACCAGGGCAGGCCCCTCAGACCAACAGACCAGGGCAGGCCCCCCAGGGACCAGGGCAGGCCCCTCAGACCAACAGACCAGGGCAGGCCCCTCAGACCAACAGACCAGGGCAGGCCCCTCAGACCAACAGAGCAGGGCAGGCCCCTCAGACCAACAGAGCAGGGCAGGCCCCTCAGACCAACAGAGCAGGGCAGGCCCCTCAGACCAACAGAGCAGGGCAGGCCCCTCAGACCAACAGAGCAGGGCAGGCCCCTCAGACCAACAGAGCAGGGCAGGCCCCTCAGACCAACAGAGCAGGGCAGGCCCCTCAGACCAACAGAGCAGGGCAGGCCCCTCAGACCAACAGAGCAGGGCAGGCCCCTCAGACCAACAGAGCAGGGCAGGCCCCTCAGACCAACAGAGCAGGGCAGGCCCCTCAGACCAACAGAGCAGGGCAGGCCCCTCAGACCAAGAGCAGGGCAGGCCCCTCAGACCAACAGAGCAGGGCAGGCCCCTCAGACCAGGGCAGGCCCCTCACAGGCCAGGGCAGGCCCCTCAGACCAACAGAGCAGGGCAGGCCCCTCAGACCAACAGAGCAGGGCAGGCCCCTCAGACCAACAGAGCAGGGCAGGCCCCTCAGACCAACAGAGCAGGGCAGGCCCTCAGACCAACAGAGCAGGGCAGGCCCCTCAGACCAACAGAGCAGGGCAGGCCCCTCAGACCAACAGAGCAGGGCAGGCCCCTCAGACCAACAGAGCAGGGCAGGCCCCTCAGACCAACAGAGCAGGGCAGGCCCCCTCAGACCAACAGAGCAGGGCAGGCCCCTCAGACCAACAGAGCAGGGCAGGCCCCTCAGACCAACAGAGCAGGGCAGGCCCCTCAGACCAACAGAGCAGGGCAGGCCCCTCAGACCAACAGAGCAGGGCAGGCCCCTCAGACCAACAGAGCAGGGCAGGCCCCTCAGACCAACAGAGCAGGGCAGGCCCCTCAGACCAACAGACCAGGGCAGGCCCCTCAGACCAACAGAGCAGGGCAGGCCCCTCAGACCAACAGAGCAGGGCAGGCCCCTCAGACCAACAGAGCAGGGCAGGCCCCTCAGACCAACAGAGCAGGGCAGGCCCCTCAGACCAACAGAGCAGGGCAGGCCCCTCAGACCAACAGACCCCTCAGACCAACAGAGCAGGGCAGGCCCCTCAGACCAACAGAGCAGGGCAGGCCCCTCAGACCAACAGAGCAGGGCAGGCCCCTCAGACCAACAGAGCAGGGCAGGCCCCTCAGACCAACAGAGCAGGGCAGGCCCCTCAGACCAACAGAGCAGGGCAGGCCCCTCAGACCAACAGAGCAGGGCAGGCCCCTCAGACCAACAGACCAGGGCAGGCCCCTCAGACCAACAGACCAGGGCAGGCCCCTCAGACCAGGGCAGGCCCCTCAGACCAACAGACCAGGGCAGGCCCCTCAGACCAACAGAGCAGGGCAGGCCCCTCAGACCAACAGAGCAGGGCAGGCCCCTCAGACCAACAGAGCAGGGCAGGCCCCTCAGACCAACAGAGCAGGGCAGGCCCCTCAGACCAACAGACCAGGGCAGGCCCCTCAGACCAACAGAGCAGGGCAGGCCCCTCAGACCAACAGAGCAGGGCAGGCCCCTCAGACCAACAGAGCAGGGCAGGCCCCTCAGACCAACAGAGCAGGGCAGGCCCCTCAGACCAACAGAGCAGGGCAGGCCCCTCAGACCAACAGAGCAGGGCAGGCCCCTCAGACCAACAGAGCAGGGCAGGCCCCTCAGACCAACAGAGCAGGGCAGGCCCCTCAGACCAACAGACCAGGGCAGGCCCCTCAGACCAACAGACCAGGGCAGGCCCCTCAGACCAGGGCAGGCCCCTCAGACCAACAGACCAGGGCAGGCCCCTCAGACCAACAGAGCAGGGCAGGCCCCTCAGACCAACAGAGCAGGGCAGGCCCCTCAGACCAACAGACCAGGGCAGGCCCCTCAGACCAACAGACCAGGGCAGGCCCCTCAGACCAACAGAGCAAGGCAGGCCCCTCTGACACACCAGAACCCTTCTCAGAGATCCCACTTCTCTCAGAGAAGGAGAGTTGATCTATGTCATAATGAACAGGATTACAGGGACCGGATGGACCTGGTCCCAGATCAGAAATTACACAGTGGAGCAGCTGACGAGGGAAGCAACAGAACAGAGGATCTTTGAAGAGTCCGGTCTTCGTCTGATCTGCAGTCTGATGGTTAGATGTCACGACAAGGCCCCTCTTCCAGGCTCAACACCAGCTCTGTGTGAACCAGGTCTTTAAAAATAGAACTGGGCTCATTTGGATAAAACCACGTGCAACACATTTCTGATACGTCTCTCTCTCTGTCGAGATGTGGAGTCACTTCAGCAACACATTTCTGATACCTCTCTCTCTCTCTCTCTCTCTCTCTCTCTCTCTCTCTCTCTCAATTCAATTCAATTATCTCTCTCTCAATTCAATTCTCTCTCTCTCAATTCAATTCAATTCTCTCTCTCTCAATTCAATTCAATTCTCTCTCTCAATTCAATTCAATTCTCTCTCTCTCTCAATTCAATTCAATTCTCTCTCTCTCAATTCAATTCAATTATCTCTCTCTCAATTCAATTCAATTATCTCTCTCTCTCTCTCTCTCTCTCTCTCTCTCTCTCTCAATTCAATTCTCTCTCTCTCAATTCAATTCTCTCTCTCTCAATTCAATTCAATTCTCTCTCTCTCAATTCAATTCAATTCTCTCTCTCTCAATTCAATTCAATTCTCTCTCTCTCAATTCAATTCAATTCTCTCTCTCTCAATTCAATTCAATTATCTCTCTCTCAATTCAATTCAATTATCTCTCTCTCAATTCAATTCAATTATCTCTCTCTCAATTCAATTCAATTATCTCTCTCTCAATTCAATTCAATTATCTCTCTCTCTCAATTCAATTCAATTATCTCTCTCTCTCTCTCTCTCTCTCTCTCTCTCTCTAGATGTGGAGTCACTTCAGCAACACATTTCTGATACATCTCTCTGTGAGATGAGTCACTTCAGCAACACATTTCAAGTTCGGCACTTGGTTTAAAAGGTACTGGCCCAATGCCCTTTCGGCTACTGGCCCAATGCCCTTTCGGCTACTGGCCCAATGCCCTTTCGGCTACTGGCCCAATGCCCTTTCGGCTACTGGCCCAATGCCCTTTCGGCTACTGGCCCAATGCCCTTTCGGCTACTGGCCCAATGCCCTAACCACTCGGCTACCTGCCACCCTGATACCATCGGCGGTGGGAGTTGAAACCCCCCCCCCCCCCCTCGAGTTGACGGCTGCACCGATGCATCAATCTAAGTAACATAGTTGTTTTATTTATCTGTCGGTTTAAGTTGAGATATATTTTGGGCTGCGTCTCAATCTGCCACATCTGCTAGTGGTCCTTCCACATCTGCTAGTGGTCCTTCCACATCTGCTAGTGGTCCTTCCACATCTGCTAGTGGTCCTTCCACATCTGCTAGTGGTCCTTCCACATCTGCTAGTGGTCCTTCCACATCTGCTAGTTGTCCTTCCACATCTGCTTTGGAAGACGGCCGACCTACAGCTCTGGTTTGTCAGCCCCCCCCCAGCTCTGGTTTGTCAGCCCCCCCCCCAGTAGCGTAGTGTCAGAACGGTTTGGCCAACAAAAACTCTATTACTCTATGGAAAAGGGAGACTCTCACAAACACCGTTCTCCGTTTTGCTACGACCCGTCAGGGGACGGGACGGGACAGGGGACTGGTCAGGGGACGGGTCACGGGACGGGTCACGGGACGGGTCAGGGGACGGGTCACGGGACCATCAGGGGGCGGGTCACGGGACCGCCAGGGGACTGGTCAGGGGACCATCAGGGGACGGGTCAGGGGACCATCAGGGGACCATCAGGGGACGGGTCAGGGGACGGGTCACGGGACTGGTCACGGGACCATCAGGGGACGGGTCGGGGGACTGGTCAGGGGACTGGTCACGGGACCATCAGGGGACGGGTCACGGGACGGTCAGGGGACCATCAGGGGACCATCAGGGGACTGGTCACGGGACCATCAGGGGACGGGTCGGGGGACTGGTCAGGGGACTGGTCACGGGACCATCAGGGGACGGGTCACGGGACGGTCAGGGGACCATCAGGGGACGGGTCACGGGACGGGTCACGGGACGGTCAGGGGACCATCAGGGGACGGGTCACGGGACGGTCAGGGGACCATCAGGGGACGGGTCACGGGACGGTCAGGGGACCATCAGGGGACGGGTCACGGGACCATCAGGGGACGGGTCACGGGACCATCAGGGGACGGGTCACGGGACCATCAGGGGACTGGTCACGGGACTGGTCACGGGACCATCAGGGGACTGGTCACGGGACCATCAGGGGACTGGTCAGGGGACCATCAGGGGACGGGTCACGGGACTGGTCACGGGACCATCAGGGGACGGGTCACGGGACGGTCAGGGGACCATCAGGGGACGGGTCACGGGACCATCAGGGGACGGGTCACGGGACCATCAGGGGACTGGTCACGGGACTGGTCACGGGACCATCAGGGGACTGGTCGGGACCATCAGGGACTGGTCAGGGACCATCAGGGGCTGGTCAGGGGACTGGTCACGGGACCATCAGGGGACGGGTCACGGGGCGGACGGGGCGGTCACCATCAGGGACGGGTCACGGGGACGGTCAGGGGACCATCAGGGGACAGGTCACGGGACGGTCACCATCAGGGACTGGTCACGGGACCATCAGGGACGGGTCGGGGGACTGGTCACGGGGACGGTCAGGGACCATCAGGGGGTCACGGACGGTCAGGGGACCATCAGGGGACGGGTCACGGGACTGGTCACGGGACCATCAGGGGACGGGTCGGGGGACTGGTCAGGGGACGGTCACGGGACGGGTCACGGGACTGGTCACGGGACCATCAGGGGACTGGTCACGGGACTGGTCACGGGACCATCAGGGGACTGGTCACGGGACTGGTCACGGGACCATCAGGGGACTGGTCACGGGACCATCAGGGGACGGGTCACGGGACCATCAGGGGACGGGTCACGGGACTGGTCGGGGGACTGGTCAGGGGACTGGTCACGGGACGGGTCACGGGACTGGTCACGGGACCATCAGGGGACGGGACAGGGGACTGGTCAGGGGACCATCAGGGGACGGGACAGGGGACCGGTCAGGGGACGGGACAGGGGACCGGTCAGGGGACGGGACAGGGGACGGGTCAGGGGACGGGACAGGGGACGGGGACAGGACAGGGGACCGGTCAGGGGACGGGACAGGGACCGGTCAGGGGACGGGACAGGGGACTGGTCAGGGACTGGTCAGGGACGGGACAGGGGACTGGACAGGGACTGGTCAGGGGACTGGTCAGGGGACGGGACAGGGGACTGGTCAGGGACGGGACAGGGGACTGGTCAGGGGACGGGACAGGGGACGGGACAGGGGACTGGTCAGGGACTGGACAGGGACGGGACAGGGACTGGGACAGGGGACGGGACAGGGGACTGGTCAGGGGACTGGTCAGGGGACGGGACAGGGGACGGGACAGGGGACTGGACAGGGGACTGGTCAGGGGACGGGACAGGGGACGGGTCAGGGGACGGGACAGGGGACTGGTCAGGGGACTGGTCAGGGGACGGGTCAGGGGACTGGTCAGGGGACGGGTCAGGGGACTGGTCACCGCTACCGGCTTAAACACATATCAGTATGGAGGTTGTGTTGTGCTACCCAGTAAAATGGGGTTAAATGTGGGAAAATATGATATATTTATTTATTTAAATCCTGATACTTTAAAACCGTGTTCCTCCTTAGTTTGTGACCGTCTGTTTGGTCATTTCTGGACGTGTTATTCAATGTGTTTCTATGGCCTTTAGTAGTAAAGGTCAAATAACAATATTTTATCAAATCATTTTTATATATATATATATATTTATAACTAAAGGGGTCCTAAAAATCTAAATCAAATAGATAAATGATTTCTAATATTTGTTTTAGCTTTATTTAACTAGGCAAGTCTTGGAACTGTGGGTTAACTGCCTTGTTCAGGGGCAGAACGACAGATTTTTACCTTGTCAGCTCGGGGGATTCAATCTTGCAAACTTTCGGTTACTAGTCCAACGCCCTAACCACTAGGCTACCTGCCGCCCGTGACCATCTTAAAACAATTCCACATGTCAGCTTTCACACAAATCATCTGTACCTCTTTAAACCTGAAGCAGACTCAATGCTTCCACAGCGCTTCACCGTGAACACTCTCTCCTTGCCTTCCTCGGACAATTAACAGCCTCGTTTGGTCACCAGAGGGAGGCTGCCATGTTGGAGACAAGAGAGGGAGCAAGGAGGGGAAGGAAGAGAAGAGAGGGGGAGGAAGAGAAGAGAGAGGGAGGAAGAGAGGAGAGGAAGAGAAGAGAGAGGGAGGAAGAGAGGAGAGGAAGAGAAGAGAGAGGAAGAGAAGAGAGAAAGAAAGGAGAGGAAGAGAAGAGAGAGGGAGGAAGAGAGGAGAGGAAGAGAGAGGGAGGAAGAGAGGAGAGGAAGAGAAGAGAGAGGGAGGAAGAAAGGAGAGGAGAGGAAGAGAAGAGAGAAAGAAAGGAGAGGAAGAGAAGAGAGAAAGAAAGGAGAGGAAGAGAAGAGAGAGGGAGGAAGAGAGGAGAGGAAGAGAAGAGAGAGGGAGGAAGAGAGGAGAGGAAGAGAAGAGAGAGGGAGGAAGAGAGGAGAGGAAGAGAAGAAGAGAGAGGAGGAAGAGAGGAGGGAGGAAGAGAAGAGAGGAGGGAGGAAGAGAGGAGAGGAAGAGAAGAGAGAGGGAGGAAGAGAGGAGAGGAAGAGAAGAGAGAGGGAGGAAGAGAGGAGAGGAAGAGAAGAGAGAGGGAGGAAGAGAGGAGAGGAAGAGAAGAGAGAGGGAGGAAGAGAGGAGAGGAAGAGAAGAGGGAGGAAGAGAGGAGAGGAAGAGAGAGGGAGGAAGAGAGGAGAGGAAGAGAAGAGAGAGGGAGGAAGAGAGGAGAGGAAGAGAGAGGGAGGAGAGAGAGAGAGAGGAAGAGAAGAGAGAGGAGGAAGAGAGGAGAGGAAGAGAAGAGAGAGAGAGAGAGAGAGAGAGAGGGAGGAAGAGAGGAGAGGAAGAGAAGAGAGGAAGAGAAGAGAGGAAGAGAAGAGAAGAGGGAGGAAAGAGAGAGGAAGAGAAGAGAGAGGGAGGAAGAGAGGAGAGGAAGAGAAGAGAGAAAGAGAGGAGAGGAAGAGAGAGGGAGGAAGAGAGGAGAGGAAGAGAAGAGAGAGGGAGGAAGAGAGGAGAGGAAGAGAAGAGAGAGGGAGGAAGAGAGGAGAGGAAGAGAGAGAGAGGAAGAGAAGAGAGGAAGAGAAGAGAGGAGAGGAAGAGAGGAGAGGAAGAGAAGAGAGGAGAGGAAGAGAAGAGAGAGGGAGGAAGAGAGGAAGAGAAGAGAGAGGGAGGAAGAGAGGAAGAGAAGAGAGAGGGAGGAAGAGAGGAAGAGAAGAGAGAGGGAGGAAGAAAGGAGAGGAAGAGAAGAGAGAGGGAGGAAGAAACGAAGAGATGAGGGGGACAAAGAGAGGAGAGGGACAAAGAGAGGAGAGGAGGACAAAGAGATGAGAGGGACAAAGAGAGGAGAGGGACAAAGAGAGGAGAGGGACAAAGAGGAGAGGAGGACAAAGAGAGGAGAGGGACAAAGAGAGGAGAGGAGGACAAAGAGGAGGACAAAGGGAGGACAAAGAGAGGAGAGGGACAAAGAGAGGAGAGGGGGGACAAAGGGAGGAGAGGGGGACAAAGGGAGGAGAGGGGGACAAAGGGAGGAGAGGGGGACAAAGGGAGGGGGACAAAGGGAGGAGGACAAAGAGAGGGGGACAAAGGGAGGGGAGGGGACAAAGGGAGGGGGACAAAGGGAGGGGGGACAAAGGGAGGAGGACAAAGAGAGGAGGACAAAGAGAGGAGGACAAAAGAGAGGGAGGGGGGACAAAGAGAGGAGAGGGGGACAAAGAGAGGAGAGGGGGACAAAGAGAGGAGGACAAAGAGAGGAGACAAAGAGAGGAGAGGGGACAAAGAGAGGAGAGGGGACAAAGAGAGGAGAGGGGGACAAAGAGAGGAGAGGGGGACAAAGAGAGGAGAGGGGGGCAAAGAGAGGAGAGGGGGACAAAGAGAGGAGAGGGGGGACAAAGAGAGGAGAGGGACAAAGAGAGGAGAGGGACAAAGAGAGGAGAGGGACAAAGAGAGGAGAGGGACAAAGAGGAGAGGGACAAAGAGAGGAGAGGGGGACAAAGAGAGGAGAGGGGGACAAAGAGAGGAGAGGGGGACAAAGGGAGGAGAGGGGGACAAAGGGAGGACAAAGGGGAGAAAGAGAAGAGAGGGACAAAGGGAGGAGAGGGGGACAAAGGGAGGAGAGGGGGACAAAGAGAGGAGAGGAAGAGAAGAGTGGGACAAAGGGAGGAGAGGGGGACAAAGAGAGGAGGACAAAGAGAGGAGGACAAAGAGAGGAGGACAAAGAGAGGAGGACAAAGAGAGGAGGACAAGGAGAGGGGGGGGACAAAGAGAGGAGAGGGGGACAAAGAGAGGAGAGGGGACAAAGAGAGGAGAGGGGGACAAAGAGAGGAGAGGGGGACAAAGAGAGGAGAGGGGGACAAAGAGAGGAGAGGGGGACAAAGAGAGGAGAGGGTGACAAAGAGAGGAGAGGGGGACAAAGAGAGGAGAGGAGGGCAAAGAGAGGAGAGGAGGGCAAAGAGAGGAGAGGAGGGCAAAGAGAGGAGAGGAGGGCAAAGAGAGGAGAGGAGGGCAAAGAGAGGAGAGGAGGACAAAGAGAGGAGAGGAGGACAAAGAGAGGAGAGGGACAAAGAGAGGAGAGGGACAAAGAGAGGAGAGGGACAAACAAAGAGAGGAGGGAGGACAAAGGGAGGAGAGGGGACAAAGGGAGGAGAGGGGGACAAAGGGAGGAGAGGGGGACAAAGGGAGGAGAGGGGGACAAAGGGAGAGAGGGAGGGGGACAAAGGGAGGACAAAGAGAGGAGAGGAAGAGAAGAGTGGGACAAAGGGAGGAGAGGGGGGGGACAAAGGGAGGAGAGGGGGACAAAGGGAGGAGAGGGGGACAAAGAGAGGAGAGGAAGAGAAGAGTGGGACAAAGGGAGGAGAGGGGGACAAAGAGAGGAGGACAAAGAGAGGAGGACAAAGAGAGGAGGACAAAGAGGGGGACAAAGAGAGGAGAGGGGGACAAAGAGAGGAGAGGGGGACAAAGAGAGGAGAGGGGGACAAAGAGAGGAGAGGGGGAAGGAGAGGAAGGAGAGGAGAGGGAAGGAGAGGAAGAGAGAGGAGGAAGGAGAGGAGGGGGAAGGAGAGGAAGAGAGGAGGAAGAGGAAGAGAGGAGGGAGAGGAAGAGAGGAGGGAGAGGAAGAGAGGAGGGAGAGGAAGAGAGGAGAGGAGGGAGAGGAATAGAGAGAGGAGAGGCGGAGAGGAATAGAGAGAGGAGAGGCGGAGAGGAATAGAGAGAGGAGAGGCGGAGAGGAATAGAGAGAGGAGAGGCGGAGAGGAATAGAGAGAGGAGAGGCGGAGAGGAATAGAGAGAGGAGAGGCAGAGAGGAAGGAGAGGAATAGAGAGAGGAGGGGAGGAAGAGAAGAGCAGGAGGAGGCAGGTGGTTTCCATTAGCTGTCTGAGCTCTCCATTTGAAACCCCAGCCAGTCAGCAGCATGGTACTGGTATCCTGCAGCCGCAGTGCCAACATCCCTACTGCAGTGGAGAGCTGTTAGCTTAGCCAGCTAAAACCCAGGACAAAGGGGGTGGGTGTGTGTGTGATTCGGCGTACATACTGTGAGAGTGTGTTTCAAGGTGTCTCCTATTGATCCCCCAGCGCAAGGCAGAGCTGTGTGTGTGTGTGTGTGTGTGTGTGTGTGTGTGTGTGTGTGTGTGTGTGTGTGTGTGTGTGTGTGTGTGTGTGTATAATCTCCAGTGTGGATCTATAAGCTGGGGTGTGTCTAGACAATATCCTTTAAAGCAGCCTGGAGGAGAGCTACTCAAACGCCTGATCGATCGCACAGGTCGGCGCTCAGTGTGTGTGTGTGGTGTGTGTGTGTGTAAAACTGCCTGTTCACCCCAGCTGCCTGCCATACAAATGGTCTCCTCTCTCCACTCCTCCGTCAGAGCAAAGAAAGCGCGCACACACACACACATCACAGAGCACTATTCAGTCTGAAAACATCACACACGCACAGTTGTATCACAGAGCACTATTCAGTCTGAAAGCAGCACACACACACACAGTTGTATCACAGAGCACTATTCAGTCTGAAAACAGCACACACACACACAGTTGTATCACAGAGCACTATTCAGTCTGAAAGCAGCACACACACATCCTGTCATCTCCTTGTCCCTCCTCTCCACCCTTCTAGCCAATCAATGCACACCAGGTGTCCCTGTCATCTCCTTGTCCCTCCTCTCCACCCCCTCTAGCCAATCAATGCACACCAGGTGTCCCTGCAGAACCACTTGCATCTCCCTGGGATAAAACACTTAAGCAGACAGAGGGATCGACTGTGTGTGTGTGTGTGTGTGTGTGTGTGTGTGTGTGTGTGTGTGTTCAGAGTTATATGTTTGTCAGGCTCTGTGACAATAGCAATTTAAGGTGTTTCATTATTCACAAACCTCTAGTTCTCTCTCTGTCTTATCTTCTCACAGTCTGCCTTCTCTCACAGTCTGCCTTCTCTCACAGTCTGCCTTCTCTCACAGTCTGCCTTCTCTCACAGTCTGCCTTCTCTCACTGTCTGCCTTCTCTCACTGTCTACCTTCCCTCACTGTCTACCTTCCCTCACTGTCTACCTTCCCTCCCTGTCTACCTTCTCTCCCTCCCTCACTGTCTATCTTCTCTCCCTCCCTCCCTCACTGTATATCTTCTCTCCCTCCCTCCTCACTGTCTACCTTCCCTCACTCCCTCCCTCCCTGTCTTCCTCTCCCTCCCTCACTGTCTATCTTCTCTCCCTCCCTCCCTCACTGTATATCTTCTCTCCCTCCCTCCCTCACCGTATATATTCTCTCCCTCCCTCCCTCACCGTCTTCTCTCCCTCTCACCGTCTTCTCTCCCTCTCACCGTCTTCTCTCCCTCTCACCGTCTTCTCTCCCTCTCACCGTCTTCTCTCCCTCTCACACTGTCTACCTTCTATCCCTCCCTCCTCTCCCTCCCTCACTGTCTACCTTCTCTCCCTCCCTCAATGTCTATCTTCTCTCCCTCCCTCAATGTCTATCTTCTCTCCCTCTCTCACTGTCTACCTTCTCTCACTGTCTACCTTCTCTCCCTCCCTCACTGCATCTTCTCTCCCTCTCTCACTGCATCTTCTCTCCCTCCCTCACTCTCTACCTTCTCTCCCTCCCTCACTCTCTACCTTCTCTCACTGTCTACCTTCTCTCCCTCTCTCACTGCATCTTCTCTCCCTCTCTCACTGTCTATCTTCTCTCACGGCATCTTCTCTCCCTCCCTCACGGCATCTTCTCTCCCTCCCTCACTGCATCTTCTCTCCCTCCCTCACTGCATCTTCTCTCCCTCCCTCACTGCATCTTCTCTCCCTCCCTCACTGCATCTTCTCTCCCTCCCTCACTGCATCTTCTCTCCCTCCCTCACTGCATCTTCTCTCCCTCTCTCACTGTCTACCTTCTCTCACTGTCTACCTTCTCTCACTGTCTACCTTCTCTCACTGTCTACCTTCTCTCCCTCCCTCACTGTCTCCCTCCCTCACTGTCTCCCTTCTCTCCCTCCCTCACTGTCTCCCTTCTCTCCCTCCCTTTCCCTCTCCCCATCTTTCTAGGTCTGTTTAAAACCCTCTCCAGGGGTGGTCAGTTGTCCATATTGTGTGCCACTATAGACCAGGATAAAGAGGTTTAACACCTAGCCAGGTATAATCTAGACCAGGATAAAGAGGTTTAACACCTAGCCAGGTATAATCTAGACCAGGATAAAGAGGTTTAACACCTAGCCAGGTATAATCTAGTCCAGGATAAAGAGGTTTAACACCTAGCCAGGTATAATCTAGTCCAGGATAAAGAGGTTTAACACCTAGCCAGGTATAATCTAGACCAGGATAAAGAGGTTTAACACCTAGCCAGGTATAATCTAGACCAGGATATGGCCTGTTTAGGTCACAAATCACATTTGATCACAGTAAGGCTGCTGCAAATGTCCAGGAAAAACACACTTAATTAAACAACACACACACACACACACTGTACACACGGCAAAGTTCAGTTAATTTAAAAAGAGCTCTGTTGAGAAATGGCAGCAACTGAGTAAATGCCTGAGGTGTGTGTGTCCAGCCCTAACTCTAATCAACAGTGTGTGTTCCTACAGAGATACATGGAGGATGAGGTATCAACAGAACATTATGCACCCCTACGTTAATCGTGTGTGTGTGTGTGTGTGTGTGTGTGTGTGTGTGTGTGTGTGTGTGTGTGTGTGTGTGTGTGTGTAAAGGACATCAGTCCAGTCAGGTTTCACTAGAATACTAATTGGAGGAGAAACTGTTTCAAAGCAGGAAGCAGAAATATCTTTATGTAACATTGCTGCAGCTTGTTCTACGTCCACTCACCGTCTAGGAATATATACATATTATCTCTGGCAGCAAGAAAGAAAACCTGTGACCGTCTTGTGAACATATTATTGAAGTGACTGTCTGCATGGTTGAACAGGAGACAAAGCAGTAGTGAGCTGAGTTCTGCTCTTTCTCCCCTCTCTCTCTCCCCTCTCTCTCATCCTGCTCTCTCTCCCCTCTCTCTCATCCTGCTCTCTCCCTTCCCTCCCTCTCTCCCCTCTCTCTGCTCTCTCACCCTGCTCTCTCTCTCCTCTCTCTCTCACCCTGCTCTCTCTCCCCTCTCTCTCATCCTGCTCTCTCCCTCACCCTGCTCTCTCCCTTCCCTCTCTCTCTCCCTGCTCTCTCTCTCACCCTGCTCTCTCTCTCACCCTGCTCTCACCCTGCTCTCTCTCTCACCCTGCTCTCTCTCTCACCCTGCTCTCTCTCTCACCCTGCTCTCTCTCTCCCTGCTCTCTCTCTCATCCTGCTCTCTCTCTCATCCTGCTCTCTCTCTCCCTGCTCTCTCATCCTGCTCTCTCCCCTCTCTCCCCTCTCTCTCATTTTGCTCTAATTTTGCTCTCTCTCCCCTCTCTCATTTTGCTCTCTCATTCTGCTCTCTCCCCTCTCTCTCACCCTGTTCTCTCTCTCTCCTCTCTCTCCCCTCTCTCTCACCCTGCTCTCTCTCTCCTCTCTCTCTCCCCTCTCTCACCCTGCTCTCTCTCTCCTCTCTCTCTCCCTCTCTCTCCCTCCTCTCGCTCACCTTGCTCTCTCATCCAGCTCTCTCTCCCCTCTCTCCCCTCTCTCTCATCCAGCGCTCTCTCTCCCTCGCTCTCATCCAGCTCTCTCCCCTCTCTCATCCAGCTCTCTCTCCCTCTCTCTCATCCAGCTCTCTCTCCCCTCTCTCTAATCCAGCTCTCTCTCCCCTCTCTCCCTCTCTCTCATCCTGCTCTCTCTCCCCTCTCTCTCATCCTGCTCTCTCTCCCCTCTCTCTCATCCAGCTCTCTCTCTCCTCTCTCTCATCCAGCTCTCTCTCTCCTCTCTCTCATCCAGCTCTCTCTCTCCCCTCTCTCATCCAGCTCTCTCTCTCCCCTCTCTCATCCAGCTCTCTCTCTCCCCTCTCTCATCCAGCTCTCTCTCTCCCCTCTCTCTCATCCAGATCTCTCTCTCATCCAGATCTCTCTCTCCCCTCTCTCATCCTGCTCTCTCTCCCCTCTCTCATCCTGCTCTCTCTCCCCTCTCTCATCCTGCTCTCTCTCCCCTCTCTCATCCTGCTCTCTCTCCCCTCTCTCATCCTGCTCTCTCTCTCTCTCATCCTGCTCTCTCTCTCTCTCTCTCTGCTCTCTCACCCTGCTCTCTCTCTCCTCTCTCTCTCTCTCTCTCTCCTGCTCTCTCACTCCCCTCTCACTCATTTTGCTCTCATTTTGCTCTCTCTCCCCTCTCTCTCATCCTGCTCTCTCCCTCTCCCTCTCTCACCCTGCTCTCTCTCTCCCACCCTGCTCTCTCATCCTGCTCTCTCATCCAGCTCTCTCATCCAGCTCTCTCATCCAGCTCTCTCATCCAGCTCTCTCTCCCCTCTCTCCCCTCTCTCTCATCCTGCTCTCTCTCTCCCCTCTCTCTCATCCTGCTCTCTCTCCCCTCTCTCTCATCCTGCTCTCTCTCTCCCCTCTCTCTCATCCAGCTCTCTCTCCCCTCTCTCTCATCCAGCTCTCTCTCTCCTCTCTCTCATCCAGCTCTCTCTCCCCCTCTCTCTCATCCAGCTCTCTCTCTCCTCTCTCTCATCCAGCTCTCTCTCTCCCCTCTCTCATCCTGCTCTCTCTCCCTCTCTCTCATCCAGCTCTCTCTCCCCCTCTCTCATCCAGATCTCTCTCCCTCTCTCATCCTGCTCTCTCTCCCTCTCTCATCCTGCTCTCTCCCCTCTCTCTCTCTCACCCTGCTCTCTCTCTCACCCTGCTCTCTCCCTCACCCTGCTCTCTCTCCCTCACCCTGCTCTCTCTCCTCACCCTGCTCTCTCTCCCTCACCCTGCTCTCTCTCACCCTGCTCACCCTGCTCTCTCCCTCACCCTGCTCTCTCCCTCACCCTGCTCTCTCCCTCACCCTGCTCTCTCTCTCACCCTGCTCTCTCTCTCCCCTCTCTCTCATCCTGCTCTCTCTCTCCCCTCTCTCTCTCATCCTGCTCTCTCTCTCCCCTCTCTCTCATCCTGCTCTCTAACTCTCTTTTAAACATTAAATGCAGACAGAGCAGGTTTAATGGAGTCAATGTTATGCATGTCTGTGTGTGTGCGTGCATGCACGTGTTTTAAGGAACATGTCAAGAACAGGACCAGGAGAGAGTGATGGCTTTTTCAATGACCTCACGCATACCGGCAGAGATAATGTAGTGAACTAACGGACCTCACGGATACCGACAGAGATAATGTAGTGAACTAGCGGACCTCACGGATACCGACAGAGATAATGTAGTGAACTAACGGACCTCACGGATACCGACAGAGATAATGTAGTGAACTAGCGGACCTCACGGATACCGACAGAGATACAGGGTATCGTTAGAAAAGTTCTCTATTACATTAAAATAATGTCTTGATGAGGGAGGGGCTTGGTGTCCGGGGGAGGAGGCTTGGTGTCTGTCACACAGTCACAGCAGAAGAGACCAAAAAGACAATATGAGAACAACAAGCGGACATAAATGCTGATAAAAACAACAAATATTATTGGAATACAGAGATTTGGAACAGGCCGCCAAAACATACATTTGAATTAATACAATTAATTTGAAATAATGGCCAGTTTTTTATTTTACCTTTATTTAACTAGGCAAGTCAGTTAAGAACAAATTCTTATTTTCAATGACAGCCTAGGAACAGTGGGTTAACTGCCTGTTCAGGGGCAGAACGACAGATTTGTACCTCGTCAGCTCGGGGGTTTGAACTTGCAACCTTCCGGTTACTAGTCCAACGCTCTAACCACTAGGCTACCCTGCCGCCCCAGTTACAGGGGAGGAGATAGTACTTGAGGAGGAACATCTTGACTGTAGAAATGTTCTGTGTTCGTATTAAATAACTAAACATTGCAGCGACCACAATGTTAGCTACTTGACCTTTTTTCTCCTCCCTCCCGTCAGTATAAACAGAGCGGGATGATGACACACTCTCCCCTCAGTCTGCTTTTCAAGCCATTTATAAAAACAGCGGGTGAAGAAGAGGCCGTGTTTACAGTCAGGGGAAAAGGTTATGGCTGTGTATCAAATTTCACCCTATTCCCTAAACATTACTTTTGACCAAGGCCCATAATGGTTCTGTAGTAGTACACTATATAGGGAATAGGGTGCAATTTGGGATGCATTCTGTCTCTCCTTTTATTCTACCTCCACACTAAGTAATAGATAAGAACCACTCATGCTCTACACTAATACAGATCATTTACCTCAGAACCACTCATTCTCTACACTAATACAGATCATTTACCTCAGAACCACTCATTCTCTACACCAATACAGATCATTTACCTCAGAACCACTCATTCTCTACACCAATACAGATCATTTACCTCAGAACCACTCATTCTCTACACTAATACAGATCATTTACCTCAGAACCACTCATTCTCTACACCAATACAGATCATTTACCTCAGAACCACTCATTCTCTACACTAATACAGATCATTTACCTCAGAACCACTCATTCTCTACACCAATACAGATCATTTACCTCAGAACCACTCATTCTCTACACTAATACAGATCATTTACCTCAGAACCACTCATTCTCTACACTAAGTTCTTTTTTTTTAACTTGGCAAGTCAGTTAAGAACAAATTCTTATTTACAATGACGGCCTACCCCCCGGTCAAACCTTCCCTTAACCCAGACGACGCTGGGCCAATTGTGCACCGCCCTATGGGACTCCCAATTACGGCCGGATGTGATACAGCCTGGATTAAGAAACCATACCTCAGAACCATCTACTTCAATATGAAACGCTTCATGCCATAACCAGGCCTGTATCGTTATCACATTATATTATTAATTAACTTATGCATAATTCATTTTCGTTTAATTACTTAACATGAAAGACAATTGAGTCCAGATACTTCACAAACTGAGCCTACCGGTAAATCCTTTTGGCCTATTGTTTAGTCTAAAGCGCTATTCTGGTTCGAGTGAAAACCAGATTATTTTTTAAGACCAAAAACCAAATAGGCCTACAAGCTAATTGGACCAAAATAGAGTGCTGTAAACTGTTTATTCAACTGTGAAGCTGAGACTGAACAACTAGAGCAGGACTTCACAAAGCAAACTAAACTAAACATTGATTTGTACCAACATCCCATCCAAACCCTAGAGAGGGCTAGACCCAAACCCTAGAGAGGGCTAGACCCAAACCCCGGACGGGGCTAGACCCAAACCCCGGAGGGGGCTAGACCCAAACCCCGGAGAGGGCTAGACCCAAACCCCGGAGAGGGCTAGACCCAAACCCCGGAGAGGGCTAGACCCAAACCCCGGAGAGGGCTAGACCCAAACCCCGGAGAGGGCTAGACCCAAACCCCAGAGAGGGCTAGACCCAAACCCTAGAGAGGGCTAGACCCAAACCCTAGAGAGGGCTAGACCCAAACCCTAGAGAGGGCTAGACCCAAACCCTAGAGAGGGCTAGACCCAAACCCGAGAGAGGGCTAGACCCAAACCCGAGAGAGGGCTAGACCCAAACCCGAGAGAGGGCTAGACCCAAACCCGAGAGAGGGCTAGACCCAAACCCGAGAGAGGGCTAGACCCAAACCCGAGAGAGGGCTAGACCCAAACCCGAGAGAGGGCTAGACCCAAACCCGAGAGAGGGCTAGACCCAAACCCGAGAGGGCTAGACCCAAACCCGAGAGAGGGCTAGACCCAAACCCGGGAGAGGGCTAGACCCAAACCCGAGAGAGGGCTAGACCCAAACCCGAGAGAGGGCTAGACCCAAACCCGAGAGAGGGCTAGACCCAAACCCGAGAGAGGGTTAGAACCAAACCCTAGAGAGGGCTAGACCTAAGAGGTCTTAGCATCAGAAAAACAAAGACATCAAGAGGCTGTCTTTTAAAAGAAAAAAACATAATTCAGGACCATACTATAACGCCAGACTAAACCACATACTATAACGCCAGACTAAACCCCATACTATAGCGCCAGACTAAACCCCATACTATAACGTCAGACTAAATCTATAACGCCAGACTAAACCCCATACTATAACGCCAGACTAAACCCCATACTATAATGTCAGACTAAACCCCATACTATAACGTCAGACTAAACCCCATACTATAACGTCAGACTAAACCCCATACTATAACGTCAGACTAAACCCCAAACTATAACGTCAAGACTAAACCCCATAACCCCATACTATAACGTCAAGACTAAACCCCATAACCCCATACTATAACATCAGACTAAACCCCATACTATAACATCAGACTAAACCCCATACTATAACGTCAGACTAAACCCCATACTATAACGTCAGACTAATCCCCATACTATAACACGACTAATCCCCATACTATAACGCCAGACTAAACCACATACTATAACGTCAGACTAAACCCCATACTATAACGCCAGACTAAACCCCATACTATAACGCCAGACTAAACCCCATACTATAACGTCAGACTAAACCCCATACTATAACACCAGACTAAACCCCATACTATAACGCCAGACTAAACCCCATACTATAACACGACTAAACCCCATACTATAACGCCAGACTAAACCCCATACTATAACGTCAGACTAAACCCCATACTATAACGTCAGACTAAACCCCATACTATAACACCAGACTAAACCCAATACTATAGCGCCAGACTAAACCCCATACTATAGCGTCAGACTAAACCCCATACTATAACGCCAGACTAAACCCCATACTATAACGCCAGACTAAACCCCATACTATAACGCCAGACTAAACCCCATACTATAACGTCAAGACTAAACCCCATACTATAACGTCAAGACTAAACCCCATAACCCCATACTATAACGTCAGACTAAACCCCATACTATAACGCCAGACTAAACCCCATACTATAACGCCAGACTAAACCACATACTATAACACGACTAAACCCCATACTATAACGCCAGACTAAACCCCATACTATAGCGCCAGACTAAACCCCATACTATAACGCCAGACTAAACCCCATACTATAACGCCAGACTAAACCCCATACTATAACGCCAGACTAAACCCCATACTATAACACGACTAAACCCCATACTATAACGCCAGACTAAACCCCATACTATAACGCCAGACTAAACCCCATACTATAACGTCAGACTAAACCCCATACTATAACGCCAGACTAAACCCCATACTATAACACAACTAAACCCTATACTATAACGCCAGACTAAACCCCATACTATAACGTCAGACTAAACCCCATACTATAACACCAGACTAAACCCCATACTATAACACGACTAAACCCCATACTATAACGCCAGACTAAACCCCATACTATAACACCAGACTAAACCCCATACTATAACACGACTAAACCCCATACTATAACGCCAGACTAAACCCCATACTATAACGTCAGACTAAACCCCATACTATAACGTCAGACTAAACCCCATACTATAACACGACTAAACCCCATACTATAACACGACTAAACCCCATACTATAACGCCAGACTAAACCCCATACTATAACGCCAGACTAAACCCCATAACCCCATACTATAACGCCAGACTAAACCCCATACTATAACACGACTAAACCCCATACTATAACGCCAGACTAAACCCCATAACCCCATACTATAACGCCAGACTAAACCCCATACTATAACACGACTAAACCCCATACTATAACGCCAGACTAAACCCCATACTATAACGCCAGACTAAACCCCATACTATAACGCCAGACTAAACCCCATACTATAACGCCAGACTAAACCCCATACTATAACGCCAGACTAAACCCCATACTATAACGCCAGACTAAACCCCATACTATAACGCCAGACTAAACCCCATAACCCCATACTATAACGCCAGACTAAACCCCATACTATAACACGACTAAACCCCATACTATAACACGACTAAACCCCATACTATAACGCCAGACTAAACCCCATAACCCCATACTATAACGCCAGACTAAACCCCATACTATAACACGACTAAACCCCATAACCCCATACTATAACGCCAGACTAAACCCCATACTATAACACGACTAAACCCCATACTATAACGCCAGACTAAACCCCATAACCCAATACTATAACGTCAGACTAAACCCCATACTATAGCGCCAGACTAAACCCCATACTATAACGCCAGACTAAACCCCATACTATAACGCCAGACTAAACCCAATACTATAACGCCAGACTAAACCCCATACTATAACACGACTAAACCCCATACTATAGCGTCAGACTAAACCCAATACTATAACGCCAGACTAAACCCCATAACCCCATACTATAAGGTCAGACTAAACCCCATACTATAACGTCAGACTAAACCCCATACTATAACGTCAGACTAAACCCCATACTATAACGCCAGACTAAACCCCATACTATAACGCCAGACTAAATCCAATACTATAACGTCAGACTAAACCCCATACTATAACACGACTAATCCCCATACTATAACGTCAGACTAAACCCAATACTATAACACCAGACTAAACCCCATACTATAACGCCAGACTAAACCCCATACTATAACGCCAGACTAAACCCCATACTATAACGTCAGACTAAACCCCATACTATAACGTCAGACTAAACCCCATACTATAACGTCAGACTAAACCCCATACTAAACCCCATACTATAACGCCAGACTAAACGCCAGACTAAACCCCATACTATAACGCCAGACTAAACTCTGCCTCTTCTCTTTTCTGTGAAATGTGACCAGATTTCATTCATTTGACTCAGTTATCAAAAAAAATATGCCACGGAATTAGCAATCAACTTTGAATTAGCTGTTGACAAAATAATATATATATATATATATATATATATATATATTTCTCTACAGGCCTAGCCTGTATCTCTTGGACTGAAGCATCTTTCAGGAGAATCACATCGGAGAAAAGCAAACACTATATTATGATATTTGTTGCCAAAGAGATGAAGAGCCTTAATGACTTTGCAGTGAATTGAACTTACCGCCAGGTCTGTAAACAACATCGTCTTCAGTAATGAAGGAAGTGATCTCTCCGTTCTCCATCCGTTCATACCTCGACTTCTTCTTGATCATCTTCTTCTTTCCCTTCTTCCCTGACTCCTCCCCCATCCCCATGTTGACCCCGCCTACTGCCCCGGCCCCTCCCCTGTTCTCGTTATCCTCGTCCTCGCTCTCCGCGTAGTTCTTAGCTCCGCCCTCCAGCGTGCAGCTACGGCGCGGTCGTGAGCTCTCGCTCTCCCTGGACGCTTTGTCCCTCTTGTCCCGGTCTCTGTCCCTCTCTCTGTCCCTCTCCCTGTCTCGGTCTCTGTCCCTGTCCTTCTCCCTGTCTGGCTTGTCTTTGTCCGCGGTCATGATTCGCCACGTGCCTTCCTCAGTCCTCTCACGGCTGGGCCTCCGTGAAAGGTAGACTGTCAGCCTGGGCTTCAGTCTTCTGAATTGACCAATCAAATCCAGGGAAAATTCAGCCACACCAACAACCCCAGTGTTTCAGGAAAAGCTGTGGATAAAAGACAGAAAGAGACATTAATGACAGGATAATAATTCAAAACCTTACGTTTACATTTCTGGTCAGGAGCTGCAAAATAGTAAGTAGACATTCCCCAAATAATACCTCAATATATAAACTACCTCAACACCTATATAATTGAGGTATCAAAAAAATACTTTTAATAGTTCAAATTATCTGGGGATATAAACATAATGTACTGTAATCACACTTAGTGAGTGAAAGGTAATTTTGAGAGGGGAAAAATGTCCACCAGCCGACTACGCCACAAGGCACTTAATTCTGTCCCAAATGGCACCTTATAATCTATATAGTGCACTACTTTTGACGAGGGCCCACAGTGTTGAGGCCTCTGCCAATCTCAACCCGGCACGGCCAGAAGACTGGCCACCCCTCAGAGCCAGGTTCCTCTCTAGGTTCCTCTCTAAGTTCTGGCCTTTCTATGGTGTTCTTCCTAGCCACTGTGCTTCTACATCTGCATTGCTTGCTGTTTAGGGTTTTAGGCTGGGTTTCTGTACAGCACTTTGTGACATCGGCTGACGTAAAAAGGGCTTCATAAATAAATTTGATTGATTGAATGAATGATTGATTGATTGATTGCTGAGCAAACCATGGGGTTCAAATACTATTGGAAATCTTTGAAATACTGCCTGGAGTGCCAGGTAGGTCAGGGTTTATACATGTTGGACTGTTCCATTGCTCCCCCATTACAACAGGTCAGGGTTTATACATGTTGGACTGTTCCATTGTTCCCCCATTACAACAGGTCAGGGTTTATACATGTTGGACTGTTCCATTTTTTCCCCCATTACAACAGGTCAGGGTTTATACATGTTGGACTGTTCCATTTTTCCCCCATTACAACAGGTCAGGGTTTATACATGTTGGACTGTTCCATTTTTCCCCCATTACAACAGGCTAGCTCAATCACGCACAAATAAAATATTTTAAAATGATTTCAAATACCTGGTGTGGAGACTGGCTCAGCATGGCTTCCGCCCTGCCTGCAGTCTATTTACTTAGCTATGTATCCACACACACACACACACTGCCCTATACAGTATGACTAAAGAGGTAGTTCTCATTGGCCAATAATTTGCTTTTTTCCCCACTAAAAACTAACTAGAAATATCTATAACAGCCCCTTGAGGGAACAGACCTGGCAATCAGGGAAGCAATGGTAAATACCATGGCCAGAGATGGAGGGAGGGAGCCGATTACACCCAGCCGTCGCCACGGCTTCTATTAATGACCTAATGATGAGTTACCACGGCGACCGCTGAGCTGCGGAGACACGCAGGCCAAACAAACTATCACTGTATATACAGACACACACACACCGGTCAGCCAACATCCATCTCTCACCCTTGTGGGTGTCCATATAGACAGGTCTGTCCTGAAGGTGTGAGTGACCTGAGCTTTGATACTGCAGCTCTGGACCTAATCCCAGCTCTGGGAAACACACCACAGGGTAGCTGCTATAGACTCTATAACCACAGAAACACCATGTTGACCAGGGGAATCAAACGTACACGCGAGGGAGTACAATCCCGCCCGCATTTTGACAGCGAGGACATTTTCACTGCGGCCCTCCAGATCTCGTTGAAAACCAAAAGCTGCCCCCTGGGCTAAATGAGTTGGCTACGCTAATAAGATCAGTGAAATAACACCCTTCATCTGACACCTATAATGATTTAAACATTAGCAAATATAAGTTTAGGTTACACAGTGAAACAAGAGCCCTTTTCTCCATTCGTTGTCTTAATAAGTGATCTCATAAAATGACAAACAAAATTAAACCAGAGTGAAAATAAATATTCAGAGAAACATTAACTGTAATAATGTAGCATGTTCTACTATAATAATGAACTGTAATAATGTAGCATGTTCTACTATAATAATGAACTGTAATAATGTAGCATGTTCTACTATAATAATGAACTGTAATAATGTAGCATGTTCTACTATAATAATGAACTGTAATAATGTAGCATGTTGTTCTATAATAATGAACTGTAATAATGTAGCATGTTCTACTATAATAATGAACTGTAATAATGTAGCATGTTCTACTATAATAATGAACTGTAATAATGTAGCATGTTCTACTATAATAATGAACTGTAATAATGTAGCATGTTGTTCTATAATAATGAACTGTAATAATGTAGCATGTTGTTCTATAATAATGAACTGTAATAATGTAGCATGTTCTACTATAATAATGAACTGTAATAATGTAGCATGTTCTACTATAATAATGAACTGTAATAATGTAGCATGTTCTACTATAATAATGAACTGTAATAATGTAGCATGTTCTACTATAATAATGAACTGTAATAATGTAGCATATTGTTCTATAATAATGAACTGTAATAATGTAGCATGTTCTATAATAATGACCTGTAATAATGTAGCATGTTCTATAATAATGACCTGTAATAATGTAGCATGTTCTACTATAATAATGAACTGTAACAATGTAGCATGTTCTATAATAATGAACTGTAATAATGTAGCATATTGTTCTATAATAATGAACTGTAATAATGTAGCATATTGTTCTATAATAATGACCTGTAATAATGTAGCATGTTCTATAATAATGACCTGTAATAATGTAGCATGTTCTACTATAATAATGAACTGTAATAATGTAGCATGTTCTACTATAATAATGAACTGTAATAATGTAGCATGTTCTACTATAATAATGAACTGTAATAATGTAGCATGTTCTACTATAATAATGAACTGTAACAATGTAGCATGTTCTATAATAATGAACTGTAATAATGTAGCATATTGTTCTATAATAATGAACTGTAATAATGTAGCATATTGTTCTATAATAATGAACTGTAATAATGTAGCATGTTCTATAATAATGACCTGTAATAATGTAGCATGCTGTTCTATAATAATGAACTGTAATAATGTAGCATGTTCTATAATAATGAACTGTAATAATGTAGCATGTTCTACTATAATAATGAACTGTAATAATGTAGCATGTTCTACTATAATAATGAACTGTAATAATGTAGCATATTGTTCTATAATAATGAACTGTAATAATGTAGCATATTGTTCTATAATAATGAACTGTAATAATGTAGCATATTGTTCTATAATAATGAACTGTAATAATGTAGCATATTGTTCTATAATAATGAACTGTAATAATGTAGCATATTGTTCTATAATAATGAACTGTAATAATGTAGCATATTGTTCTATAATAATGAACTGTAATAATGTAGCATATTGTTCTATAATAATGAACTGTAATAATGTAGCATATTGTTCTATAATAATGAACTGTAATAATGTAGCATATTGTTCTATAATAATGACCTGTAATAATGTAGCATATTGTTCTATAATAATGAACTGTAATAATGTAGCATATTGTTCTATAATAATGACCTGTAATAATGTAGCATGTTCTACTATAATAATGAACTGTAATAATGTAGCATGTTCTACTATAATAATGAACTGTAATAATGTAGCATGTTGTTCTATAATAATGAACTGTAATAATGTAGCATGTTCTATAATAATGACCTGTAATAATGTAGCATGTTGTTCTATAATAATGAACTGTAATAATGTAGCATGTTCTACTATAATAATAATGAACTGTAATAATGTAGCATGTTCTACTATAATAATAATGAACTGTAATAATGTAGCATGTTCTACTATAATAATAATGAACTGTAATAATGTAGCATGTTCTACTATAATAATGAACTGTAATAATGTAGCATGTTCTACTATAATAATGAACTGTAATAATGTAGCATGTTCTACTATAATAATGAACTGTAATAATGTAGCATGTTCTACTATAATAATGAACTGTAATAATGTAGCATGTCATCAACGCGGCACCACAGTCATAGCACTGTGAACTTGAATGAATACATATTTTGAAAAATAAAAAACAAACATTAGGCTATGCCTTACGCCGGGTTGTAACGCCGGGTTGTAACGCCGGGTTGTAACGCCGGGTGTAACGCCGGGTTGTAACGCCGGGGTGTAACGCCGGGGTGTAACGCCGGGTTGTAACGCCGGGGTGTAACGCCGGGTGTAACGCCGGGTGTAACGCCGGGTGTAACGCCGGGTTGTAACGCCGGGTGTAACGCCGGTTGTAACGCCGGGTTGTAACGCCGGGTTGTAACGCCGGGTTAACGCCGGGTTGTAACGCCGGGGTGTAACGCCGGGTGTAACGCCGGGGTGTAACGCCGGGTTGTAACGCCGGGTTGGCCGGGTTGTAACGCCGGGGTGTAACGCCGGGGTGTAACGCCGGGTTGTAACGCCGGGTTGTAACGCCGGGTTGTAACGCCGGGTTGTAACGCCGGGTTGTAACGCCGGGGTGTAACGCCGGGTGTAACGCCGGGTTGTAACGCCGGGTTGTAACGCCGGGGTGTAACGCCGGGTTGTAACGCCGGGTTGTAACGCCGGGTTGTAACGCCGGGTTGTAACGCCGGGTTGTAACGCCGGTTGTAACGCCGGTTGTAACGCCGGGTTGTAACGCCGGGGTGTAACGCCGGGTTGTAACGCCGGGTTGTAACGCCGGGGTGTAACGCCGGGGTGTAATCAGAATTCTACTTCAAACTATCCTTTTGAGAGTTGCATCTGGGAACTAGTTTTGTACGAAGGTAAGTGGTGGGGTCGATAAACCAATATTAGTTTGAAATGAAGAGGGGAGATCTAAAGACACATCAACTAGCATGGGTTACCATGACGACTAGGAATATCATCAACTAGCATGGGTTACTATGACGACTAGGATTATCATCAACTAGCATGGGTTACTATGACGACTAGGATTACCATCAACTAGCACAGGTTACTATGACGACTAGGATTATCATCAACTAGGATTATCATCAACAAGCACGGGTTACTATGACGACTAGGATTATCATCAACTAGCATGGGTTGCTATGACGACTAGGATTATCATCAACAAGCACGGGTTACTATGATGACTAGGATCATCACCAACAAGCACGGGTTACTATGACGACTAGGATTACCATCAACTAGCACGGGTTACTATGACGACTAGGATTATCATCAACTAGGATTATCATCAACAAGCACGGGTTACTATGACGACTAGGATTATCATCAACTAGCACGGGTTGCTATGACGACTAGGATTATCATCAACTAGCACGGGTTACTATGACGACTAGGATTATCATCAACTAGCACGGGTTACTATGACGACTAGGATTATCATCAACAAGCACGGGTTACTATGACGACTAGGATTATCACCAACTAGCACGGGTTACTATGACGACTAGGATTATCATCAACTAGCATGTTACTATGACGACTAGGATTATCATCAACTAGCATGGGTTACTACGACGACTAGGATTATCATCAACTAGCATGGGTTACTACGACGACTAGGATTATCATCAACTAGCATGGGTTACTATGACGACTAGGATTATCATCAACTAGCATGGGTTACTATGACGACTAGGATTATCATCAACTAGCATGGGTTACTATGACGACTAGGATTATCATCAACTAGCATGGGTTACTATTATCATGACTAGGATAATGCATTTTTCTGATGGAAAATATCACAACCTGTCGTGATTGGCAGTCCCATAGGGTGGCGCACAATTGGCCCAGCGTCGTCACGGTTTGGCTGGCATAGGTCGTCATTGTAAATAAGAATTTGTTCTTAACTGACTTAACTAGTTAATTAAAAATGATGTAAAAATAAATAACATTGATATTAAGTTTTTATAAAAATTATTCCTTCAGTTTTTATGTTCGTATTTTGGCTAGGCTGCTTTTAAACAATGAAGTATGTGGTTCAATTGTTTCAGAGTGCTGACCACCTCCGCTCAGATTCAAGGTATATGGTTCAATTGTTTCAGAGTGCTGACCACCTCCGCTCAGATTCAAGGTATATGGTTCAATTGTTTCAGAGTGCTGACCACCTCCGCTCAGATTCAAGGTATATGGTTCAATTGTTTCAGAGTGCTGACCACCTCCGCTCAGATTCAAGGTATATGGTTCAATTGTTTCAGAGTGCTGACCACCTCCGCTCAGATTCAAGGTATATGGTTCAATTGTTTCAGAGTGCTGACCACCTCCGCTCAGATTCAAGGTATATGGTTAAATTGTTTCAGAGTGCTGACCACCTCCGCTCAGATTCAAGGTATATGGTTAAATTGTTTCAGAGTGCTGACCACCTCCGCTCAGATTCAAGGTATATGGTTCAATTGTTTCAGAGTGCTGACCACCTCCGCTCAGATTCAAGGTGGGTGACGTGTGGTGTGCTAGAGGCACGGTACTTCAATCTCCGGTCTTGTTACCATTTAATCGGAACGAACAACGACTCGAGTATGTCAATAGAAGTCTTCAGAAGTTTAGATGTTTATCTTTATTATATTTGTCAAAAATGACTAACATTTAAGTCTATATTTATTAGAGCCCGACAGATTTATCGGTTGACCGATATTATCAGCCGATATCAGCCAGTGAAGGGGCAGGTGAGGCTGTGAAGGGGCAGGTGAGGCTGTGAAGGGGCAGGTGAGGCTGTGAAGGGGCAGGTGAGGCTGTGAAGGGGCAGGTGAGAGGCTGTGAAGGGGCAGGTGAGGCTGTGAAGGGGCAGGTGAGGCTGTGAAGGGGCAGGTGAGGCTGTGAAGGGGCAGGTGAGGCTGTGAAGGGGCAGGTGAGAGGATGTGAAGGGGCAGGTGAGAGGATGTGAAGGGGCAGGTGAGAGGCTGTGAAGGGGCAGGTGAGAGGCTGTGAAGGGGCAGGTGAGAGGCTGTGAAGGGGCAGGTGAGGCTGTGAAGGGGCAGGTGAGAGGCTGTGAAGGGGCAGGTGAGAGGCTGTGAAGGGGCAGGTGAGGCTGTGAAGGGGCAGGTGAGAGGATGTGAAGGGGCAGGTGAGAGGATGTGAAGGGGCAGGTGAGAGGATGTGAAGGGGCAGGTGAGGCTGTGAAGGGGCAGGTGAGGCTGTGAAGGGGCAGGTGAGAGGATGTGAAGGGGCAGGTGAGAGGCTGTGAAGGGGCAGGTGAGAGGCTGTGAAGGGGCAGGTGAGGCTGTGAAGGGGCAGGTGAGGCTGTGAAGGGGCAGGTGAGAGGATGTGAAGGGGCAGGTGAGAGGATGTGAAGGGGCAGGTGAGGCTGAAGCAGTTCCACATCAAATCCCCAGGACCCTCTCCTCGGAAAAGAGGGTGGAAGAGGAGTGAAATAGAAGACGACAGAGGAAAGGACAGAGAAAGAGGAGGGAAGAGAGAAGCATCTTCAGGGTCTTGCTCCCTACTTCACCATTTACATTATTGAGATGGAGTCAACAGGCTAACCTAGCAAACTCACAGCCAGCCAGCCACACAGGCAGCAGATCAGGGCTTCAATCAAATACAACTTGTTTCAATTCAATTCTGTGTACTGGTTTGTGTCACAAACGGCACCCTATTCCCTACACGGTGCACTACTTTAGACCAGAGCCCTCTGGTCTAAAGTAGTGCACTATGAAATAGGGTGCCGTTTGTGTGGCATCCCTGGTAACCACCATGCTGTGGCTCTTTAAGCACCCCCTTTAAGCACCTGTGGCTCTTTAAGCACTGTGACTACAGCCCTGTTAACAACAAGGCTGAGCCTGTTAATACAGCCCTGTTACCGACGAGGCTGAGCCTCTTATTACAGCCCTGTTACCGACGAGGCTGATACTGTGACTACAGCCCTGTTACCGACGAGGCTGATACTGTGACTACAGCCCTGTTACCGACGAGGCTGATACTGTGACTACAGCCCTGTTACCGACGAGGCTGATACTGTGACTACAGCCCTGTTACCGACGAGGCTGATACTGTGACTACAGCCCTGTTACCGACGAGGCTGATACTGTGACTACAGCCCTGTTAACAAAGAGGCTGATACTGTGACTACAGCCCTGTTACCAACGAGGCTGATACTGTGACTACAGCCCTGTTACCGACGAGGCTGATACTGTGACTACAGCCCTGTTACCGACGAGGCTGATACTGTGACTACAGCCCTGTTACCGACGAGGCTGATACTGTGACTACAGCCCTGTTACCGACGAGGCTGATACTGTGACTACAGCCCTGTTACCGACGAGGCTGATACTGTGACTACAGCCCTGTTACCGACGAGGCTGATACTGTGACTACAGCCCTGTTACCGACGAGGCTGATACTGTGACTACAGCCCTGTTACCGACGAGGCTGATACTGTGACTACAGCCCTGTTAACAAAGAGGCTGATACTGTGACTACAGCCCTGTTACCAACGAGGCTGATACTGTGACTACAGCCCTGTTACCAACGAGGCTGATACTGTGACTACAGCCCTGTTACCAACGAGGCTGATACTGTGACTACAGCCCTGTTACCAACGAGGCTGATACTGTGACTACAGCCCTGTTACCAACGAGGCTGATACTGTGACTACAGCCCTGTTACCAACGAGGCTGATACTGTGACTACAGCCCTGTTACCAACGAGGCTGATACTGTGACTACAGCCCTGTTATCAACGAGGCTGATACTGTGACTACAGCCCTGTTACCAACGAGGCTGATACTGTGATAGTCTAATCTGAACGGGGGAAAACCCAGACCCCCTGGAAGGTACGTTGCGGAGCATTAAGCATCATGTTGGGATTAGCTGTTTGTGTTAGCTTTAATACATTACTCTTAGCCTAACCTAATCTGATGTGATAGCCAACCCTGAGAACAGCAGCAGTAGCCCAGGGGGCAGAGTGTAGGACAGGCACACACACACACACCTATTCCATTGGCTGATGAGCCGCAACCTTTTCCCTCAGCAAGTCAAGAGCAAAGACCTATTTTTAGCCTCCATTTGGGGATAGTACTGAAGGTAACGGGCTGTACTGTGGCAATGATAGCGAGAGGCATTCAAACATAACATACACATTTAATACACAGCAGGCTAATAACTTCAGTCTAGCTAGCTACTGTGGTGGAGGAAAACCTCTCTCCCCAAAAGTACAAGAGACAGTAGCCTACAACATGAACATGGAAAGAAATGTCGAGGTTGTGTTTAAAACGCTTCTTCTACACACGATTTCCTCTTCGTGAGGGGCGTGCTTTCAGGAGCAACGTAGGTCGCAGGCTGGGCGCCCCCGTTGAGTGACTTCCTGTCCCTGTGTGTCAAATTGCACCCTGTCTCGTAGATAGTGCACTCCTTTTGAACAGGGCTCATAGCGTTCTAAGTAGAGAAAAGGGCACCATTGGGCCCTGTTCAAAAGTAGTGCACTTAAGTAGAGAAAAGGGCACTATTTGGGACTCATCCCCTGGAGAATGGGTGGAGTGTGGCAGCGGGCAGGGCCATCGTGATTCTACTTTTTTTAATTGAGTTTCACCAGAGACCCCCTCCTATTCTTACTCCTATGAGTGGCTGAAGTGTTTTCTGTCATTTATATTTAACATTTGTAGAGTCTGTGAAAACAATGAAGATAACAGAGAAGATAATATTACCAAGACATCTACACAGAAACATTATGACAACATAGAATTTAAACCCCACCAGAGAAGATAATATTACCAAGACATCTACACAGAAACATTGACAACATAGAATTTAAACCCCACCAGAGAAGATAATATTACCAAGACATCTACACAGAAACATTATGACAACATAGAATTTAAACCCCACCAGAGAAGATAATATTACCAAGACATCTACACAGAAACATTATGACAACAGAAAAACATTAATGACAACATCTAGAAACATTATGACAACATAAACCCCACCAGAGAAGATAATATTACCATTATGACAACATAGAATTTAAACCCCACCAGAGAAGATAATATTACTACAGAGAAAGATAATATTAAGACATCTACACAGAAACATTATGACAACAGAAACATAATATTACCACAACATTATGAATTTAAACCCCACCAGAGAAGATAATATTACCAAGACATCTACACAGAAACATTATGACAACATAGAATTTAAACCCCACCAGAGAGATAATATTACCAAGACATCTACACAGAAACATTATGACAACATAGAATTTAAACCCCACCAGAGAAGATAATATTACCAAGACATCTACACAGAAACATTATGACAGAAACCCCACCAGAGAAGATAATATTACCAAGACATCTACACAGAAACATTATGACAACATAGAATTTAAACCCCACCAGAGAAGATAATATTACCAAGACATCTACACAGAAACATTATGACAACATAGAATTTAAACCCCACCAGAGAAGATAATATTACCAAGACATCTACACAGAAACATTATGACAACATAGAATTTAAACCCCGCCAAAGAAGATAATATTACCAAGACATCTACACAGAAACATTATGACAACATAGAATTTAAACCCCACCAGAGAAGATAATATTACCAAGACATCTACACAGAAACATTATGACAACATAGAATTTAAACCCCACCAGAGAAGATAATATTACCAAGACATCTACACAGAAACACGTGGGATTTCATCATCAACAACAAGAAGTCCTACATTTTATCAAGGCAGGATTAACAGAAGCTCCCCATTGCCCCCTATACACAAAAAAGACTGTTGGGTGTTGTTGACAGATGCGTCACAGCCTTTGTGTGCTTGTTAATCAGATATAGAGAGAACATCAGCTTCTGTACAGAGACAAAAACAACTGAAATCTGACTGTGTTCCCAATGGCATCATATTCACTTTTATTATCATTTTTTAAATTTATTAAACTCTTATTTTACCAGGTAAGTTGACTGAGAACACATTCTCATTTACAGCAACGACCTGGGGAATATTTACAGGGGAGATGAATGAACCAATTGGACCAGGGACCATACTCAAAAGTAGTGGAATGTTTAGGGCGGGGCTCCCCAATAAGCGGCCCGCGGTCCAAATTCGGCCCATGGGATGATTTTATTGGGGCCACCAAGATCTCTGAGCAATTTCGTTTTTTTTTTTAATAGTATATTTACAAATAATATCCAGGCCTTTATAGCCTATTGTCTAGCTAGGCTATAACAAGGGAAATAGTATGTTTTGTGATAACTGCACTGGGATTTACATTTTGTGTGGGGGAAAATTGCTTATCGTTCGGGAATTTATCTCAATTTTGTTTAAACGTTCACACCTCTACTTTAAATGATTATGTTTTGGTCAAATGTATGCCTAAATTTGCTACTACAAATGACTTAGGAATGTTCCGGCCACCTGACCATTCCAGATGTAGGATGTATTTAGGATGTATGCCTAGTCTACTACAGGGAATAGGGTACCAGATGTAGGATGTATGCCTAGTCTACTACAGGGAATAGGGTACCAGATTTAGGATGTATGCCTAGTCTACTACAGGGAATAGGGTACCAGATTTAGGATGTATGCCTGGTCTACTACAGGGAATAGGGTACCAGATTTAGGATGTATGCCTAGTCTACTACAGGGAATAGGGTACCAGATTTAGGATGTATGCCTGGTCTACTACAGGACCGAGCGAAGCATTTCACAATATAATATCTGATGTTCTTCTCTTTTAAACATCTTCCTCTTCCTCTCTAACGATCGCATCCATCAAGTCAATTTAAACTGGTAGATGTGGAAAAAGAGAACAGAGACTATTCATAACAGCCCTGTTGTACATTTAGTCAATTCAAACTGTGAAAGAGGCTGTATTCATAACAGCCCTGTATATTTAGTAAATTCAAACTGTGAAAGAGCCTGTATTCATAACAGCCCTGTATATTTAGTCAATTCAAACTGTGAAAGAGCCTGTATTCATAACAGCCCTGTATATTTAGTCAATTCAAACTGTGAAAGAGCCTGTATTCATAATTCAAACTGTGAAAGAGCTGTATTCATAACAGCCCTGTATATTTAGTCAATTCAAACTGTGAAAGAGCCTGTATTCATAACAGCCCTGTATATTTAGTCAATTCAAACTGTGAAAGAGCCTGTATTCATAACAGCCCTGTTGTACATTTAGTCAATTCAAACTGTGTATTCATATTTAGTTTAGTCAATTCAAACTGTGAAAGAGACTGTATTCATAAAGAGATTTAGTCAATTCAAACTGTGAAAGAGCTGTATTCATAACAGCCAAACTGTTGTACATTTACATTTAGTCAATTCAAACTGTGAAAGAGACTGTATTCATAACAGCCCTGTTGTACATTTAGTGTATTCAATTTTAGTCAATTCAAACTGTGAAAGAGGCTGTATTCATAACAGACCTGTTGTACATTTAGTCAATTCAAACTGTGAAAGAGACTGTATTCATAACAGCCCAGTTGTACATTTAGTCAATTCAAACTGTGAAAGAGACTGTATTCATAACAGCCCTGTATATTTAGTCAATTCAAACTGTGAAAGAGGCTGTATTCTTAACACTATCGTCCTCCATCCCTAAAGCTACTTGAATCAGTCGAAAACAACACCATGTTTCAAACACAGAACTGAATAGACTAGGTCGACAGTGTATCTCTAGGGGTCCCCCACACCCACACACTGAGACAGGAAACAAACCAGCACATATAGATAATCATGGTGTGATTGAATAACACTGAGGATTCAAAAAGGACAACACATATTAACCACACCAACATCTTCAAAAAAGGCGCGGGGGGGGGGACATCTTTAAAATAAGAGATATCAACAAGGCCATTAGGATCAGCAAGCTAAAGCGTCCCCCCCTCCTCCGTCTACATGATTTAGCTGATCTGGTGGTAGGCACCCACAGCCCTCATCAACAAGCCCCATTCAGGAGCTGATGGCAGTGTGTGGAGATGGAAGAAACAAAGCTCTGCATTATTGAAAAGTAACCCACTGTAACAGCTGGGGCCAGAGGCACAGGTCACCTCCCTCACCCCTCTCTATCACTCCTAGATAAAAACAATATGGTATTACCCTTAATTAGAAAAGGCTTTTGTTTGGCAGACGGACACGTCTACTCGTACAGCCGCTAGCTAACCACCACCCTATCCACAGTTTTAAAAATAATTTTTAAAAAGAGACTTGTTTTGTCAGAAAAGGTAGTTAAATCCTTTGTTCCCCTGTGTAAACAGAAATATGCCAGGAAGTAAAAATTACAATTCAGGATTTACAAGTAGTCTTTACGGGTAGTAGACGAAGGGTGTTGAAAGTTTCCTAAATGGCCCCCTATTCCCTATATAGTGGTACTACTATAGACCAGAGCCCTATTCCCTATATAGTGGTACTACTATAGACCAGAGCCCTATTCCCTATATAGTGGTACTACTATAGACCAGAGCCCTATTCCCTATATAGTGGTACTACTATAGACCAGAGCCCTATTCCCTATATAGTGCACTACTTTAGACCAGAGCCCTATATAGTGCACTGCTTTAGACCAGAGCCCTATTCCCTATATAGTGCACTACTTTAGACCAGAGCCCTATTCCCTATATAGTGGTACTACTATAGACCAGAGCCCTATTCCCTATATAGTGCACTACTTTAGACCAGAGCCCTATTCCCTATATAGTGCACTATAGACTTTTCCCTAGACCAGAGCCCTATTCCCTATATAGTGCACTACTTTAGACAAGAGCCCTATTCCCTATATAGTGGTACTACTATAGACCAGAGCCCTATTCCCTATATAGTGGTACTACTATAGACCAGAGCTCTATTCCCTATATAGTGGTACTACTATAGACCAGAGCTCTATTCCCTATATAGTGGTACTACTATAGACCAGAGCTCTATTCCCTATATAGTGGTACTACTATAGACCAGAGCTCTATTCCCTATATAGTGCACGACTTTAGACCAGAGCCCTATTCCCTATTCCGACTTTAGACCAGAGCTCTATTCCCTATATAGTGCACAGAGCCCTATTCCCTATATAGTGGTACTACTATAGACCAGAGCTCTATTCCCTATATAGTGCTCTATACACATCCCTAGTCACTTCCTGACTGGACTCAATATACCAGATGACATATCTCCAGGCAGACAGAGTCAGAACCCTACACTAGGCTTATCTATTGACAATCAAAAGCTGCACTTAGCAACGGAATGATGCATTTGGCAATTTCTTGGCTTTGCACTGTCTGCAATCAGTCAAACACAACAACAACAACATGATATCAAGAACAAGATGGAACGAGTCACGATTTTCCACATGACAGTTTCCTGTCATTGTTTTGGTGGTTATCTGACCATCCTGCCTCACAACAACTCAAGACGTCTGCCTCATTGAAGCACATCAAAGTCGTACGCTGTCAGCTAACACATCTTATCCTCCACCAGCTGCATAGGAAATCATCATTCACATCTGCCACAACAGGGCTGAACCCTGATCTAGGACCAGCTAACACATCTTAACCTCCACCAGCCACATAGGAAATCATCATTCACATCTGCCACAACAGGGCTGAACCCTGATCTAGGACCAGCTAACACATCTTAACCTCCACCAGCCACATAGGAAATCATCATTCACATCTGCCACAACAGGGCTGAACCCTGATCTAGGACCAGCTAACACATCTTAACCTCCACCAGCCACATAGGAAATCATCATTCACATCTGCCACAACAGGGCTGAACCCTGATCTAGGACCAGCTAACACATCTTAACCTCCACCAGCCACATAGGAAATCATCATTCACATCTGCCACAACAGGGCTGACCAGCCCTGATCTAGGACCAGCTAACACATCTTAACCTCCACCAGCCACATAGGAAATCATCATTCACATCTGCCACAACAGGGCTGAGCCCTGATCTAGGACCAGCTAACACATCTTAACCTCCACCAGCCACATAGGAAATCATCATTCACATCTGCCACAACAGGGCTGAGCCCTGATCTAGGACCAGCTAACACATCTTAACCTCCACCAGCCACATAGGAAATCATCATTCACATCTGCCACAACAGGGCTGAACCCTGATCTAGGACCAGCTAACACATCTTAACCTCCACCAGCCACATAGGAAATCATCATTCACATCTGCCACAACAGGGCTGAGCCCTGATCTAGGACCAGTTTTGCCTTTTCGGATCTTAATGAATATGATAAGACACATGAATATATAATATTGTATAGACCTGATCCTAGATCAGCAGTCCTACTCAGACGGAGACAGAAATCCAGGAGTGTGTGTAGTGTTAGTCTGGTAAGACTTCAGTCTAGCTAAAATAGCTCATGGGCCAATTCATCAGCAGCCTCGTAAAACCAGAGTAAAAAAAAAAAAAAAAGTGTTCACCACAGAGCTGCATTCATGGTGTGTAACACACACACACACACACACACACACACACACACAAAACAACTTGCGGCAGCAGAGACTGAGTGACTATTTGCTGTACTGGGAGGACCAGCTAGACACACAGTCACAGACTAAACGTTTGAAGTGGAATGTTCCTTGTTTCTTTCAGTAGCTCCTTACCCACGGCGCACTGCTACTTCTGCCTGTTTCTTTCAGTAGCTCCTTACCCACGGCGCACTGCTACTTCTGCCTGTCCCTCACACAACAAAATGGCCGCCCTCCCCCCCATCGTCCCTGTCTCTATCACACCCCACCCTGTCCCCTGTTTAAAAGGCTGAGAGGACATCTTGCCTGTGGCCCCAACGGACAGGCTGGCTCTTCCTCGGTGTGGTTTCCCCCCTCCTCTACACTGAATAATGATGTTTCATAGTCAGAACATCTTCTGCTCTCTCTTCTCTTGCATTTTCAGCATCAAACAGTAATTAAAAGGGGAACAAGGGCTCAATGGAGTGTCTGCTCTCTGCTTTTAACAACTAGGAGGTCAACAGTATGCCCTTCTACCATTGTATTAGATTGTCTCTCTCCCACACCGTGGAAGACTAGAGCCTACCCGTTCTTTCTAAAACATGCTCTTAGTTTATTTATGATGCCAGTCATTGGCCATCTCTCTCCCTCTCTCCCTCCCTGCTTGAGGAAAGACAACATTCCTGCTTCACACAGCAGAACTGATGAGGATCAGTTTACACACCACTTCCCCTCTACTGCTGTAGTCCAGGCTGCTCTCTCCTCCCCCCTCTACTGCTGTAGTCCAGGCTGCTCTCTCCTCCCCCCTCCACTGCTGTAGTCCAGGCTGCTCTCTCCTCCCCCCTCTACTGCTGTAGTCCAGGCTGCTCTCTCCTCCCCCTTCCACTGCTGTAGTCCAGGCTGCTCTCTCCTCCCCCTTCCACTGCTGTAGTCCAGGCTGCTCTCTCCTCCCCCTCTACTGCTGTAGTCCAGGCTGCTCTCTCCTCCCCCTCCACTGCTGTAGTCCAGGCTGCTCTCTCCTCCCCCTCCACTGCTGTAATCCAGGCTGCTCTCTCCTCCCCCTCCACTGCTGTAGTCCAGGCTGCTCTCTCCTCCCCTCCACTGCTGTAGTCCAGGCTGCTCTCTCCTCCCCCCTCTACTGCTGTAGTCCAGGCTGCTCTCTCCTCCCCTCCACTGCTGTAGTCCAGGCTGCTCTCTCCTCCCCTCCACTGCTGTAGTCCAGGCTGCTCTCTCCTCCCCCTCCACTGCTGTAGTCCAGGCTGCTCTCTCCTCCCCCTCCACTGCTGTAGTCCAGGCTGCTGCTGTCGTCCAGGCTGCTCTCTCCTCCCCCTCCACTGCTGTAGTCCAGGCTGCTCTCTCCTCCCCCTCCACTGCTGTAGTCCAGGCTGCTCTCTCCTCCCCCTCTACTGCTGTAGTCCAGGCTGCTCTCTCCTCCCCCTCCACTGCTGTAGTCCAGGCTGCACTCTCCTCCCCCTCCACTGCTGTAGTCCAGGCTGCTCTCTCCTCCCCCCTCCACTGCTGTAGTCCAGGCTGCTCTCTCCTCCCCCTCCACTGCTGTAGTCCAGGCTGCTCCCCCCCTCCACTGCTGTAGTCCAGGCTGCTCTCTCCTCCCCCTCCACTGCTGTAGTCCAGGCTGCTCTCTCCTCCCCCTCCACTGCTGTAGTCCAGGCTGCTCTCCTCCCCTCCACTGCTGTAGTCCAGGCTGCTCTATCCTCCCCCCTCTACTGCTGTAGTCCAGGCTGCTCTCCTCCCCCTCCACTCCTGTAGTCCAGGCTGCTCTCTCCTCCCCCCTCTACTGCTGTAGTCCAGGCTGCTCTCTCCTCCCCCTCCACTCCTGTAGTCCAGGCTGCTCTCTCCTCCCCCTCCACAGCTGTAGTCCAGGCTGCTCTCTCCTCCCCCTCCACTCCTGTAGTCCAGGCTGCTCTCTCCTCCCCCCTCCACAGCTGTAGTCCAGGCTGCTCTCTCCTCCCCCCTCTACTGCTGTAGTCCAGGCTGCTCTCTTGAATCCCCGAGCTGA